>NW_006916000.1:76379-149829 GCF_000464535.1 Endocarpon pusillum Z07020
TCGCGGAAAGAAATCAGGGCAAAGGTGAGGGCAGACAGAGTAAGAGATGGTGTGCTCACCGTGGGTTGCGGTGTAGGGGAAAGCATACCATGGTTTTTTTCTGCCAACTAGGAAGAAAGGAGGGTTGGATGGGTGGGTGCGAGAGGGGATCAGAGCAGATCTTATCTTGTCTTAGGAAAGAAAGAAAGAAAGAAAGGCAGATCAGGCAGGCTTTTTTCTTGACTCGATGACCATTTCAATGCTTAGATGGATTCCTTTCTATGGTCCATTGATTCGCCTCCCTGTTTTGTGTAAGTTGGGTCAAAGACATCTAGCCCCTCATAGCGCCAACGGAAAGATTTTCGATGTCGTCGGTAGGTTGGATGTACCCAACCCATGCGTCATCCCTGTCTCTCTCTTTCTCTCTCTTTCCTCCCCGGGCTACATAAACGACCAACTACATATTCTCAGCCTACTCAATCCGAATCAATCACTGCAAGTACTCCTCCCCACACTCCCTCGCCATCACATCAAACGCCGGCTTGGCACTGAACCAACCCGCCCTCGGACTGCCCACAGTCTTGTACGTAAACCTGGCATCCTCCTCGTCGATCTTGACCGTCTCGCCTCCCCGGCCCCGCGCCGCCGCATCCGCCATCAACTGCGCCTGACAGCTCTTCTCAAGACTAACGAACCAGAAGACAGCCGCTTCGACCGTCTGGCCCACGGTCAAAAGCCCATGATTCTGCAGTAACGCCGCCTTCTTATTGCCCAGACAGGCCGCGATGTCCTTCCCTTCTTCCTCCGCCAGCACCACGCCGTTGAACTGGCGATACACGACGTGGTCGTCGTAAAAGGCACACGAGTCCTGCGTGATGCAGTCTAATTCCCGGCCGAGGGCGCAGAAGGCGCGGCCGTGGATGCTGTGGCTGTGTGCGGCGCACAGAACATCCGGCCGCGCGGCGTGCACGGCGTGGTGGATCATGTAGGCGGCTGTGTTCAGCAGCCGGTTTTCTCCTCCAGCGATGACGTCTCCCTTGTGGTCGACTTGGATCAGGTCGCTGGACTTGATCAGGCTGAAGGCCAGCCCGAATGGGTTCACCCAGAAGGTGGTGGGGTCGACGGGGTCACGGAGGGTGATGTGCCCGGCGACGCCTTCGTCGTAGCCGAGTTTGCCGAAGATGCGGAAGGCAAGGGCGAGGCGGCCTTTGAGGTATTTTCTTTCCTCGTGCTTGTCGCTGAAGGTGGGTGGAGAGGGGAATTTCATCATCTTCGCGCTGGCAGTTTGGCGATTGACTTTGGGCTCGTGGGGAGCTGTGCCGGAGGGTTGGGCGGCGGGGCTGTCGAAGCCCTTGGGCGGGGTGGTCTGTGACGGAGCGGTGCTGGTTTCGGTCATGGTGGAGGTGGGTGGTGCCATGGTGGATTGGAGATGTGATTCGCACAGACCGATGGATAGGAGAAGGGATGAAGTACGATAGGATGTTTCTCTGGTGACAGTAAAGAAACACTGGGGCAGAAGGATGCAGGATAGTTTTGGGGGGAGGGAGAGAGGAATGGGTGAAAAGATGTTGAATTCCAAAGCTGACCAAGCGGTATAATTAGGAACATGTACTATTTAGGATTTGACGTTGAGCAGACCGCGGCTCCCCGCATCAAACCTTAGGAACTTTGGACTTCTGACTTTCCCCGAAAATGTGGGGCAAGAGGATCGACAGAAAAGGCAGACCAACCACTTGCATCAAACATTGGCCAACCATGGGCCAACCATGGGCCAACCATAAGATAGCAAAAGGAAGCACTCGGGTGATGGCACAGCAAGGATTGGAGCATGCTCTTGTCCGAACACTAGGAACACTAGGAAACAGCAAAAACAGGCCAGATCATCATGAAATGCTTCAAGACTGTCCATGTTTGGGTCGACAAGTTCTGTACTTGCTCTCAGGATGGAAGTTGGAAGAGTAGAAGCAAAGATCTAGAAGACCGATTGAGTTGAAATCCCTCGTTGTGCTGATATTGGGTGTGACAGAGGTAAAAGGTCAGCGTTGGAGATAGACATCAGACGACATGTTGCACAATCATTGTACAATCACCACCCCCGATCCTTTGCGGGTCGACTCATGTGTACGCGGTGACTGAACCTGGGCGCCGCTGGAGTGCTGCCAAATCCAGTGTGAAGGGATTGCCAGTACAGACATAAACGTACACAGTACTCATCGCTTCAACACTCTGTAGCTACGCTGGATTCTGCCGTGGTTTCCTAAACGCCACAGTATTAGTACCTGCACCTTAGATACTCAAAGAATGGCTGCACTGCTTCCTCACCACCAGAATTTTATTGATGTCTGCGTTCTGGAAATCATGGTCGGGATCAGTCGTCAGATGCAGCTTCAGCGCCGTTCTCATTATCTTCTCCAACTTGACTAGCAGGGCTGTACAATTCCGAAAAGTCTTCGCCATCTGAAGATTCTGGTTCCCGGAGACCAGGTTCATCATCCATATCTTTCTTGAGGAAGACACGGCCATTGTGATTCGCAAACTTGACGTTGTACCAAGGATGAGATTGTACTCCAACATAGTCCTTGGAGCCACGCTTCGTCAACTCCCATGCAACATCGGCGCCGAAGTGAGGGTGCTTCAAGACAGTCTCCCACTCCCAGCAGTTGCACGACTCGTGCATGATCCAATATGCACAGTGCAGAACCAGATATGATTGCAGCATATCCACCAGATGGGTGGGCAGCTCACTTTGGTACAGCTCGCTCACACAGAGGACAGACGGCACCACGCGCTGACAGTCGTGGAAGGCTCTGCGAAAGAAATGATAGCTGCTCTCCTGCAATTGGTCTATCATATATTCATGTGCCATGGTGAAAACGCGTAGCCAGAGAAGACCAATGTCGACATTGGACTCTGCAGCAAAGCCGGGGATGTCACGCATAGACCCCGTATAGAGCCACTGATACAGAACCTCAAAGGTCAGCGGATCAACTGCCTTCAGTTCGAGGTAGCTGCTTTCGCTCTCAGCGAACCGGCCATTGAAGGTGGATTTGAAGAAACTAGAGGATTGACAAAGAAGGTTCTTGTGGATCGTGAAGAGCTGCGTTGTCTCTCCCGTGCCCGCCCTGACGGTGACAACATCAAGACCATGCTGTGATGCACGCGCAGCAGGACGCAACAATGGCGCCGGAAGACTATCCATGGTCATGACGAAGCGGTTATTGGTGCATCAGGCGGTAAGGCATGACTTGGAAGTACGGCCATGACTGTCGACAAGGGCGGTGAGCAGTGGAATAACTCTGTCGAGCTGTGCGTGTTTGGGGCTTGGTGCTTGGTGTTTGTGGTCAAGTCTTTTTATTGTTTATTGTAAACAACTGTAACAACCAAGGCATTCGATGACTTGGAGGACTCTATGGTGGCAGAAACCCAGTAGGCTCAAAAAGGAATGGTTCACACGCCAAGGCAGACTCGGAGGCTAAGATGCTTTCGTCATAGTAGCGAGCTTGGCAGCCCAAAAATTTCACAGGATCAACTTGAGCTTCAGGGTCAGCAATTTCTATTACACTCTACACTCTACCCTCTACCCTCTACCACTGCTCCTACAGCAGCCGAGTCTTTTCCCTCTGCAACCTTAATCTTCGACCAGTTCTGTACATTGGTGATTTGATTGCTGCCCGAGTCCCACTTGTCAGTCCGGTCTCGATCCCTCATCTGAATATGGTTGGCGCGTTCCGCCAGAGACAAGCTCTCTCGCAAGTCCTTCGCATTACTTCCTCATCCTCAACCTCCTTACCCCGATCATTCCTTTCCAGACCACACATATACCATCGACTATCTAGTCTCGCATCTTCGTCGTTAACCGCGAGAGCATTCTCCTCTTTACCCGCATGGAGACAGCACGCAGCACAGGCATATGCGGACAATCCAGCCAATGCGCCTCCGCAGCAGTTCTCCAAGTTTCAAGACCTGGCAGACCATGGCATAGTCTCCCCAAAGGTGATCGATACTATTGTCAACGACATGGGCATCCACACCATGACCGACGTGCAACGGCTGACCATCAACGAATGTCTCGATGGTGCCGACGTGATTGCCCAGGCTAAAACTGGTACCGGAAAGACACTTGCCTTCCTCATGCCCATCGTCCAGCGTATTCTACGAGATCCCGACCTCGAGACGCGTACCCAAAATCGCGCCAGTGCTGACGATATTCGTGCCCTGATCATCTCCCCTACCCGTGAGCTAGCGGAACAAATTGCCGTAGAAGCAAAGAAGATCGTACGGGGCACGGCCGTTAAAGTCCAGACAGCTGTTGGTGGGTCGCAAAAATCATACCATCTTCGTTTGATGCAGCGAGAGGGTTGCCATATACTTGTTGGCACTCCCGGGCGTGTCAAGGACATACTGTCAGACGGATATTCGGGTGTCAGGCTCGACAATATTGAGACGTTTGTTCTTGATGAAGCAGATCGCTTGCTCGACATTGGCTTCGCCCCTGACATCGAAGAGATACAGTCGTTTATGCCCCGGAGACAGGAACGTGCCAGACAAACGCTTATGTTTTCCGCAACCGTGCCGAAGGAGGTGGTGTCTTTGGTCCGAACAACTCTTCGTCCGGATTTCAAGTTTGTCCGCACAGTAGCGGCAGATGAGACGCCTACTCATGACAGGATTCCACAGCACGTCTCTTTCCTCCGAGGCCTTGAAAACCAGCTGCCGGCACTACTGGAACTGGCTAAACGAGCAATCGAGGCGAACAAGAATGACCCTGAGAACAACTTACCCTTTAAAGCCATTGTCTTCTTCAACTCTACTGCCGAAGTCGCTCTGGCACAACAGGTGGTGCAGAATATGCGCTCTGCAGGCGCTGAAGGGCCAGCACGCAGCATGTTCGCTAGGCATCCGCTTGAACCCTGCGCGGTTCTTGAAATGCACTCCAAGCTCTCTCAACAAGAACGTACACGCTATTCTCAACAATTTCGAAACGCCGAGTCTGCTCTTTTGCTCTCCTCAGATGTCACCGCCAGAGGGTTGGATTTCCCCAATGTCACTCACGTAATACAAATCGGTCTTCCTCGTTCAGCTGAAGACTACGTCCACCGACTCGGACGGACAGGACGTGCCGGAAAGCCAGGCGAAGGATGGCTGTTGCTTCAACAAGACGAACAGCTGGCGTTTCGCCGTATGCTCGGCCGTGGTGAATTCAATATCAGACCAGACAGCTCTCTCAGGACCGCTCAAATCGACATGGGCCAGTCAGCGCAACTACCAGCAAGCACTGCAAATATCTTGCAAATGGTAGAGTCTGGAGTCAAATCCACACCAATGAGGCTGAAGAATCAGGCATATGCCTCCATGATCAGTGCCTTGGGCCAAGGCGGCAGAAACCATCAAACCGTTGTGGACCTGGTTAATGGTCTGGCCAGAAATGGATGGGGCATGCAGACACCACCACCAGTGTCGCCAGTTTTTGTCAGTAGATTGGGCTATAACCGCACCAGAGGCCTCAATGTCTCCGACCAAAGACCGGATTACGGCGACGACAGAGGAGATTTCGGACGGGGAGGAGGTGGATTTGGAGGTCGTCGGACCAATGCCTTTGGTGGTGGTGGCGGTGGCTTCGGCGGTGATCGAAGAGGTGGAAGAGATAGCTTTAACGACCGAGGTCCATTTAGCAGCGGAGGTGGTGATCGAGGTGGATTTGGAGGAGGCGACCGGGGATCAGGCGGTTTTGGCGGCAGATCAGGCGGTGATCGAGGTGGCTTCGGAGGAGACCGCAGATCAGGTGGATTCGGAGGCGGACAAAGCAGACAGTCTTTCTCGAGGTGATGACCCCATGGGATGAGGTGCTAGGAGTTTTGCCTTTTGTCCCCTTCTGCGCTTCTCTCATCCTGCGACCTTTCAACCTGGTGGGAGGGACTCTCGGAGAGCTGTTTCTTCGGTTCTCTCTCAATCCTTCTCCATATCTCGCTCGCTGTTTGGGCAAGTCGGAAAGCAGAAGCCAGCTGTATTAATGTCCCCTTCTCCGTGTATAAAAGACCTGGTTTTTTTTATCTTCCGCAACGGCTTGTCTACATTGATGCATGGCAGGCATCCTCGCATCCCGCTCCGTCCAGCAGCTGCAATTCTACCGCTACCGCTGCTACAGAGTTCCATCATTTTTCACGTCATCCTGCTTGCCGGCTTGCTTGCTGCTGTGCATGGAAAAAGAGGGTTTGGTTCGTTGATAGGAGAAGCAACGCTGGTGGGGGGGAAGGGGAAAGGGGAAAGGGGAAGTCAGCTTCAAGCGTGGTATCCTCCCTCTTCTTCCTTATCCTCTGTCTTTGTCTTTTCCTGTGTCTGTTTGAGACAGGCAGGCAGAAGGTTCGGGTAGCTCAGAGCTCTCTTTCTCAACATCTTAGATTTCCGGATGCAATGGGCGCAGCGATTAAAGTTAGGTAGCTGAGGTAGACAACTAGCTAGCCAGGTAGGTATAGGTGTTTGCTAATCGGACCACCCACACTTCTCCCTTCTCTCTCTCCTCCCTGCAAACTTGAGGACGAACTATACTACGTACGTAGTACACCCTACTACCACTAGTTACAGCGGACGCACTATTACTGGTACTGCGTTCTTGTGCACCAATCCCGTCGCTCCCACTCCACTCCCACTCCTACTCCCGCTCCCGCTCAGGGCGTGATGCAGATCCTACATCGTAAATACATAAACAGTACTCCGTAGTCAGCCATACCCAGCCAGATAGATAGAGGGACCGCAGCGCCGTCGTTCTCCCCAACGGTGACAGCGATGGGCAATATCAGCGTTTTCTCTCCCTCGCGCATCCTCCCTTCGCTGCCTAAGTTTCATGGAAAGAAGGAAGGGCGGAATGTGCTCGTTTTACTTTTCGCCGTGCCGTTCACGCGTCTCTCATCTGAGTTACCGCTTACTAACTGGCGAGGGAGGGTGTGTATGTATGAACTGAACTGAACTGTATGATGAGGGAGAAAAGGGTGGGTGAGTTGGGGGTTTCCGAGGACGGGGCATTTTTTCTAATCTGCTTCTGCTTCTGCTTGGTTTCCATGTACCAGGTTAAATAGATTTACGGAGTAACTTGACTTTGATTTTTATGAATAGCCGCGCTTCGGATGGATTCTGATGTCGAGATTGTTTTATCTTTCGTTGGGATTCTGGTCGATTCGAGGCTGATTGGCAGAGCAGAGCAAGGGTATTCGCTGGCGGTACGATAGATGCCCAGATGCGAGATGCGAGATTCGAAGTACGTACGGACTGCTGGACCGGATATCGAACAAACGTGTAACGAATTAACTAACTAGCTAGCTAGCGAGCTCTGCAGATGGCACGCGCAATGCTACCATTTCAATTCCATGATTGATACGAAAATCCAGAAGACGAAGAGGCGAGAAGGAAAAAAACGAAGATGAAGCAGAGATGATTTGCTAGGGAAGCGTCCCGAATTTGCATCCTTTCCCAGAAACGCCATTGCACAAGCAAGTCCTTGATCCCCCCACCGAATCGAAGGAAGGACAATCACTACCTAGAACCCCTCATCCGTCTCGGAGTCAACGACAGGGTCGTCATCTTCGTCTTCGAACCCGACCTGACCATCGCCGTCCTCCTCGTCGTCGTCATCACTGAGCACGTACACAGGCTTCTTCTTCGCCGCTGCCGCTCTCCGCGCCGGCCTCGCAGTACCGGCTTTCTTCACAGGTGGCGAGTCTTCTTCATCACTGGCTTCCTTCCTCGCACCAGAGCCGGTACCATCGGGGACAGGCGAGTCCAGCAAATCATCAGCCATGGCGTCGATTGCTTCGTCTCCGTCGTCGTCTGAATCAAGCAATTTGTTCCTCTTGATGTTCTTGGCTTGTTTGGCCGCGTACGCTTTTGCCGCTGGGGACAAGGGAGCGGGAGCTTTCTTTGCTGGTGCGGGTTTGCTTCTCTTGGTGGCTGGGTCTTTCTTTGCTGCTGCTGCTGGTTTTGAGGTAGCGGCCTTGGATGCTTTTGGTTTCGATGCCGCTGTGGCTGGTGCTGGTGCTGGTTTGCTTGATGAAGCAGCTGGGCGAGATTTGGTTTTAGTTTTGGTAATCACGACGTCATCCTCGTCCTCGTCTTCCTCGTTGTCGTCGCTCTCAGATTCGGACTTTACAGCGGGTTTAGCCCTCACTGCTGGTGCAGGTATCGCAGGCTTGACGGCTGCTGGGCGAGATTTGTTCGTAGTGAGCGGGCGGATGCCGTCTTGGTCCTCGTCTTCATCGTCTGTGAGAAAAGCGTTTTTCGTAACGTTGATCGATCGTCGAGGAGACTGCTGAGGTACCAGACCCATGAAATTGGTATCGTCGTTGTCGGAGATTTCCGCGTAACTTTTCGTGGCAGTAGGAGGTACTGCGGCTTTTAGGCTGGCACTGTTGTTTGGAATGCCACGAGAAGCGGAGAATAAAGGCTTGCTGTCGGTCGAAGACTTATTCTCTCCTCCGGGAAGACCCTTGACCATGCTGGTAATGTCGCCCAATAGATCATCACCATTCGAGCCATCAGAGTCGCTTCCACCACCCACAGCATACTGGATAGGCTTTGAAGCCGCAGCTCGCGCTCTCTTTACTGCCGGCTTTTTAATGATCTCTTCCTCGTCAGAGTGTTCGGAAGTAGGAACCGCTTTTGGTTTGGCTGTCACCTTCACCTTCTTCGCATCCGCAGCCTTCTGAACAACTTCCGGTTCTGGCTCCATCTCGGAGCTGTTGCCGTCATGACTCCGGGCTGGATTTTTTCCTAGTGTCCCATTCCCTTTGAAAAAGCCTTCAAGAGTATTTTTCTTCTTTTCAGGCTTGACTTCTATTCTCCTTACCTTGGGAGGAGCAGGCTTCTTCGCTTTGGGCCCGTCATCAAAATCATCGTCATCGGAATCGCCTAAGCCTTTACGCTTCTTGGTGGCTGCGCCGGATGCTGCAACTTTGACTTTGCTAGAAGTGCGACGGCCCATGTTGTTGATACGGCGCTTTTGCTTATGCTCTTCCTCAAGTTGCACTCTCCATTCTTCAATGAAGCTGTCGAGATCTCGTCTCCATAGGTCCTCTTTGCTGAGTTTGATCAAGGTGTCGACCTCTGTTTCGATTTCTCCAATTTGTCTTCGCAGTTTTTCGACACGTTCTTGCGTAAGAGACCACAATGGCATCTGAAACGGTTAGCCACAATACCAAGGGCAGATACGGCAAAGATCATACCCCAAGGAGATAGTCGTAATCATGCGCTCCAACTGCAGCATCCTCCTCACTTTCTGACTCTTCAGCTACTTGCTGCTTCTCACCGGCCTTTTGGGCGTCCTCCACATTATTATAGGCCATGAACCCCAACTTCTTCAATTCGCTCATCAGGACGCTCTTCTTTTTCTTTGAGATGGTCAATTTATTGTCGATGATCATTTGTACGAAGCGGGCTTGATTGCTGAGCTTGTCCAAGTTTCTTTGCATCTCTGCCAGCTGCCATTGCTGCTCTCAGTTAGTATTGTTTGATAGCCAACGCTGAAAGAGAAACGAACCTTGCGTTTCTCATAGTAGAGGATGCGAATACGGAAGAAATCTTTCATGATGTCTTCGACCGTGGCATACTTCGCAATGCGACCCTCAGCATCGAAAGCAACCAAATTCGACGTGGCTATTGACTTGCTCAGTTTGAACTTCTCCTCCAGCTCTTTCTTGACTTCCTCGTCGGTCCCGCTGGGCACATGCTTCTCCTCCATCTGGATCACGAAGCGTACTTTCTCGTGAGTGTTGTAATCCTTGTAATCCTTGATGAATGACGGTATCTTTTCGGCCTTGATGATGTCCTCAAGTTTGTCCTTGAAATCTTGCGTCCACACTCGAATAGGCAGTTCGGTTATTTCAATTTCAGTGTTTCCAGTCTTTTGGGCAACGCCACTGAACTTGTAGCGATCCTGTGCAGATTCTTGAACCGTACCTTCGAATCCACGGAACCAAGGCAGCATTGGAAGGAATGGCTCACCGTCCATCATGCGCTTGAGGTTAGCAACGACTTCCTCAGGGTTATAATTGGGGATTGAAGAGCTCCAGCCCGTACCAATTCCATCTGTGCCGTTGATGAGTACCAGCGGCACCACCGGCACATATGTTTGCGGCTCTATTTTCTTCCCATCATTGAGGTTGTGAGTCAAAAGTGGCTCATCAGCAGGATGAAAGACCTTTTTGGCAAAGGGCGATAGTCGAGTGTAAATGTAACGAGCACTTGCAGCATCACTGCCTCCCTGCAGGCGACTACCAAAGTTCCCGCTCGGCTCGAGACAGTTGAGATTGTTCGACCCCACAAAGGTCTGAGCAAGGCCGACAATGGTCTGCTGTAGGGAAGTGTCACCATGCGCATATGCTGTCATCTCACTGCAGCTCCCTGCAAGCTCAACGACCTTGACATCTTTTTGTAGGTTCCTTTTGAAGCAAGTGAACAGAACTTTACGCTGGCCAGGTTTCAGACCATCGACCATGGATGGAATCGACCGGATGTTATCCGCCATGCTGAAGAGGATGAGCTCCTTGTTGACAAAATCATCATACGTGATCTTATCGACTGCACCGTGATCCAAATATGTGCCAGGCTTGAAGTCGCCAAGCCATGCCTTGCGTTCATCTGCTCTCTTCTTGGAAAAGGCTAGATCAATGAGATTTGCTTCGTTTTCTTGCATGGTGTGAAATTCCTTGAGATGTTTATCCAAGTTTGAGAAGTACTGTTGCGCATCTTGTGGTGTACTGGTTCCCAATCCTTTGTAATATTTGTGCTCCCACTTTTTCTCATGTTTGTGGGCCTCCCTAAACCTCTCGTACTCAGGCATCGTGTAGAACCTAATCACCTCTGTGGGCTTCGAGATAGGGCCTCTCCAGGCTTTCACGATAGGAGTAATGAACTCAAGCAAGAAGCCAGGGAGCTTGAGTAAGCTGGGGAAAGCCACCTGAAGGAAATTGATAAGAAGACCCTTGATGTGGCTTCCGTCATGGTCTTGATCGGTCATAATCATTAGATGACCATATCGAAGACCCTTCCTATCTGTATACTCTTTCTTATGCTGCAGACCCATGAAATTCTTGATGTTCTGGATTTCGGCGTTCTTCGAGATTTGGTCAATGGAAGCGTCCCGGACGTTAAGCAGTTTTCCGCGAAGAGGGAAAACCCCGAAGAGATCAGGACCGACCATGGACCGTCCTGCCACCGCAAGACCTTTGGCTGAATCACCTTCTGTAAGAATCAGGGTACATTGCCAACCGTCCTTCGTGCCAGCTTTGTTTGCATCAATCAACTTAGGATTGCTGATCCGGCTTCTTCTACTCCCATCACTCTTTTTGAGAATCTGGTCCGCTTTCTTTTCGAGAAAGGAAAGGATGTTGGTGATAACATCGGTGTTTTGAACCGCCTTCATGAACTTTTCGCTGACGGAGCACGTGCTACCAAATTGGCTGGATTTGGTGGTGAGCTGTTCTTTCGTTTGCGACGTGAAAGCAGGATTGACGATCTGCGCATTGACGAATAGGAAGAGGTGGTTGCGGATCTGATTGGTTTTGAGGGCAGGTCCACCCTTGTTCTTCTTCTTGAGAATGTCGGCCAATTTGTTGCATATCTGGTCGCTGACATAGTTCACATGTGTGCCACCTGAGGTTGTAGCGATTGAGTTCACGAAGGAGACTTGTTGGAACGACCCATCTGAAACCGCAAAGCCGATCTCCCAGCGCTCGTTGACAACCTCGTGGATGATGTTTGATTTGTCATTGACAGCCTCCTCTCCCCTCTCCTTCTTGATGGCCTTGGTGTACATTTCCATATATTTCTGAAAACTCCGCACTGGCACACGTGCAGAATTCAGCCGTACCGCGATGCCCTTGCACGTTCCTGCTAGATCATACACACGCCGTTTTGCAAGAGCCTCAAAGTCATCGTCGAAACCAGTCATTCCGAATTTGGCAAAATCGGGCTTGAAAGTGACTTTCGTGTAATCCTCGCCGTTGAAGTCTGTGATCCTCGCATCACCTTTCACGGACATATTCTTGGTCCAGGTCTGCTTGTACTTCTTCTTCTTCCGCGCGTCTACAGTTTCCAAGGTGAATTCTGTGCTGAAAATGTTGCACAGCTTCGCACCATAACCATTACGGCCGCCAGTGACCTTCTGTTGATCATCGTCGTAATTCGAAGAACTTAGGAGATTGCCAAAGATCATTTCAGGAATGTAAATTTTCTGTTTTGAATGAATCTCGATCGGGATCCCGCGACCGTTGTTCCAAACACTGATTTCTCCTTGTTCTCGGTCAATGTTAACTTTGATCTCATCCATGTTCTTGTCATTATGCCTATTGTCGGCAGCATTGACAAGAATCTCATCGAATATCTTGTAAAGCCCAGGGACGTAGCTGATTTCACGAAATTCCATGCTCTCGTGCTCACTGTTGTAGACCCACATCTGCTTTTCGCTCCTTTCGGTCGAACCAATGTAGGTGTCAGGCCTTTTTATAATGTGCTCAAGGTGGGAGATCATCTGATATTGCTCCGAAACTCTCTTGCCCTTCTTAGGCTTCTCCTCAACGATACCGTCCACTGCCATGGCTTCGTTAACGACGTCAGCAAGCGGCTTCTTGGCTGACTTGGATGGTTTGGGGTCGGTCTTTGGTTTTTTGGCTTTTGGAGGGGTGTGCGAGAGCAGTGATTCGTCGTCGAATGCATTGTCAACTGCCCTCGGGGCCTCATCTTCCGACTCGAGTGTGGGACGCTTTTTTGATACTGTGGTTTTGGTCTTTGCTGTGGATTTCAGCGTGGCCTGGGTCGCCTTCTTCGGTGCCGCTTTACTAGCAGTCGTCTTCTTGGGAGCCTTTCGTGGGGCTTTTGCCTTTGGTTTCTGAATATTTCATTAACGCCTGCGAACATGGTTGCGAATAATGGTAGGTCGAATTTGCTAAAAGCACTTACAGCCACTTCGAAATCAGATCCATCTCCATAGTCGTCGAACATGCTTTCGTCCGCCATCTTGACTTCTAGCGCTGAGATCGCGTCGCTTCGCCCAAGATAAAGTAGGTAACAGTGACGTTTATCTGGCGTGAGGATTTAGATAAATACCGAATCACCTGAAACAAGCATTGTTGATTCAGGCAACCGCTTCAATGACTGCTCTACCTTAAAGGTAGTTCAGGTTATTCGACAGGAGGCAAGGCACAAGTACTATTGGGTATCAACTGTTGTTTACGTGCCAAGACCCAATAGGCCAATCAGAACCGCGTCGCGTTAACACTTCGCGCTCTATCTTGGCATATTTTTCGAGTTCTTAAGTCTGCATAGGCTTATCCTTACAGACAACTCGTGTAAAATTGTCCTAGGACACTTCCCTACAGCAATTAATGGAACGGATAACATTGTACCACAATCAAAGGATGAACTGCATAGCCGAACAGAATCTGGTTATCTGATAGTATGGGAGTCGTAACTATCAAGGAGCTTTGTCACTCTACAGCACTGTAGCTTGGTCTGATATTGGTGCTTGTTGTTTAACGCTCCTATGATTACACCCATGTCCAACATGATAGTGCATATACTAGCATTGATCGAAAAACATGAAAACCAGAGCTCATCTGACATCACAGTTGAGGTGCTGGGATTTTTGAAACGCTTGGAGGATGAGCTCCCGACGAACTTGCCACACCAATTGGCGGCCGCGAAACGAGAACACGCAGCCAAGCAAACAAAGATTCTATGCGTCACATGAAACGGAAACCCGTAGCTGATTGTAGTTCCCTTCTCGACAGGGTCTTGAACGATGGGAATAATTGCCCGCACGAACAAAGCAACCATGCCAACTCCGTTCGGGAACGGACATCAATAAGATATGGACTCCCCCAAGTTTGAGGAAGCACTCAGCCTTCTGGACAACTGAATTGATAAGTTTGTATGTCTCTGGAGCAATACTGCATAATCTTGACTGTTTCCAGCTGATTATTTGTTTGCATGTCTGCATGTCTGTGGTGAGAAAGGAGGCTGCAGCAAGACAAGCTTCATGTTTCCTTGGGGCATCAGGGCATCACCTAGCGTGTCACTGTTCCCAAAGCGGAAAGGCTACGAATCCCGACTCCTGAATGCCCACGTCCAGTACTGTTATCCCCAATTCCTGCACTGCTATCAGACACTTTGTACTCCACCCCACGCTCTCTTACAGCATCAGAATCCATTGCAAGGTCGCTGGTCGTCATTGCGATCCAAGTCACTCTTTAACTTTCCACCATACTATTGTTCGCCGCTAGAACAGCATACCTCACTCCTTTATTCTATCCAACTATCCAAATAATCACCACCAATTCAGTCACACTCTTTCACCAATTTCCACTCTCTTTACCATATGAATTTTTGAAACCCATACCCGCTGTTCTCATCCAAACGATGACGGAGACTGCTGTCATCATAGATGAGATTTCTGCCTTTGAGCATCCATCCTCTCCACACGATACCGACTCCTTGGTTACTGTCCGACTATCCGATGTCGGCTTGATTGACCAGCCATACCAGCGAGAACCACAAGCCCTCTGCTCACTTGATCGCACGGAAAGTGACTGCTCTAGCTTATCCAGTCGAGCGACGAGCATTAGCAATGGCTCAGACTCTGCTGTCAACGACACCGTGGACTGGGATGAATTGGACAAGTCCGAAGAGCAGGAACCGCGGGACGAGGGTACAGATGAGTCGACCGCGTTGCTGCTGGCCAGATTGGAGCAAGAGAATGCTGCTCTCGCTGGCAATCCGAAATGCGGTCTGGCCACTTCCCCTCGCCTACGTAGCAATACTCGCCCACCCTCCATGCAACAGCTGAAGAAACTCGTCAATGGACGTGTGCGCAAGTCCCTTCGGTATTCACAGGTGCCAGCTCCTCAGATGACGGAGCTTGAGTTCTGGGCTGCTTTGGTGGCCGATTACCCTCAAACTGCCCAAAGACTGCCAACCTTAACCTCGAACAAGATCCGCGGCGGTGTCCCTCCCCCGCTGAGAGGCGTGGTATGGCCAAGCATATCTGGAGCACGAGATGCTCTGCTGCACGAAGAGTATGAAAAGCTATGTGGAGAGACTAGTCCTTATGAAGGGCTTATCGGAAAGGATGTTGGAAGAAGTTTTCCCAGTGTAGAGATGTTTCGAGAAAAAGACGGAGAAGGCCAGCAGATGTTGGGTCGCGTCCTCAAATGTTTCAGCTTGTACGACAACAAGATTGGTTATTGTCAAGGTCTGGGTTTTGTGGTGGGACCACTTCTGATGCACATGAACGATGCAGATGCCTTCTGTGTGCTTGTCAGGTGAGCAATTTCCTTGAACGCGATACGCTGTACTAAACGAACAAAGGTTGATGGAGCATTATGATCTCCGTTCTTGTTATCTACCAGATCTGTCTGGCCTTCACCTTCGGATCTACCAATTTCAGCATCTCCTGGCACAGCATCTTCCAGAAATATCTAATTATCTCGATGCGCTGAAGGTGGAGCCGCTGTATGTCTCCCAGTGGTTCTTGTCCTTCTTTGCTGTTACGTGTCCACTTCCTATGCTGCTGAGAATCTACGATGTTATTCTCTCCGAGGGCGCGACGGAGACGTTAATGCGGGTTGCTCTCTCGCTCATGAAGCGCAACGAGAAGAAGATTCTGGCTTGCAACGAGTTTGAGGATGTGATGCAGTTCCTTCTGTCTAGGGGTCTGTGGGATACATACGCTCAACAAGCCGACGAGCTGGTGGCTGATTTCGTGTCACTTACCACCTTGGTTACCCGAGAGTCGCTACAGTCATTGGAGCTCAGCTTCAAAGAATCTAAAAGTCTGGCCATTGTGCCGTCACTGAAAAGTGCAGCGTCACAACTACTCGGACGATTTTGGGCTGGATCGGCCCATTCCTTTTCGAAGTCAGCCACCAGCCTAGTCCTTCCGCTCCCCTCTCCGTCACGGCCTACAAGTTCAATCCGGAGAACGCCATCAAAACAAAGCTTGTCTTCAACCATCAACTCATATGAAGGCACCTCCGAAACCAGCACCTTAGCCACCGAGGTCTCCTTGACTCTGCGCAAGTCCGATCAGGTCCAGTCCGAGAGCACATCTTCTGATCGAAGCATTATGGGTCATAAAGAAAGAGACCTTGAAAATCAAATCGAAGACCTGCTCAAGGCAATGTCTGACATGCAGCGCCAGCAAAGCTCGTTGATTAGCGATCTGCAACGGGAGAGAGAGGAGCGGCAAGACGATCGTGATATCTCCAGAGCGCTTGTTGAGTCTTTGAAGTCCATGACTGAAGACATGCGAGAGATTGCAGAAGGGGAAATGACAGAACAGGAGAAACGTACAGAAGAGCTTATTGCCAAAGCATGCCTACGGTTCTCCGCGTGTGATTCGAAACGAACCTCTATATTGCAATCAAAACATCAGTTGCGTGATGAGGCTGCTGAATGGAAAGAAAAGCATGACCTTGAGGCTGCTCGATGCCAGGAATTGATGAAGCACCTTGATGAACGGGAGAACGAGCAGTCGTCATTGAGGGAACAGCTAAGGGAAGCTCGAGCTCGAATTCAAGATACTCACAAAGACAAGCAGCGGATGGAGAGGACGATCCACGACCTCCGTGGTCAGCGGTCACCCGTTCCGGAGTCTCCCAATGAGGCCAGCCCTTCACCCACGGCAGAACTTCGCGAGCACAGGATGTCCTTTGCTCCAGCAGGTCTTCGAGAGTTCAAGCTGGGCCGAGCCGATATCTCGAAAAATGTGGCATTCAACCAACGCTCTAGCAGCCTGAACATGCAAGCGGTGACGGCTACCGAGAGCAAACAGCCTCCTGCCGAGGATGCCCTGCTATTGGAACTGGTCAATGCCAAAACGTCAGAAGCGGTCGCGAGACAGGAGCTTGAAGAAGTCAAAGGCAAGCTTGACGCTTTGAAGAAGATTGTCAGCGGTCAGGCTGCATCCTCTTCAGTGATTGCCCGTGCCGTTACGATTGAGACGAGTAATCTTCACCAACCACATGAGGCAAAGACGCCTTCAACGACTCCGAAAAGCGGCATTTCCAGCGCTGCAGGTGGATTTTTCAGTGGTTGGGGCAAGCGGGCTGCCACTAGCTCACCTTGAGCCTCTAAATTTTACGTGAAATCTATCTACTGCTCTGAAGACAGGAACATGGTTCCAGGTTTGACTTTCTGCTGATACGTCCTACCACAAGCACGGTTTCGTGCGTTGGTTTTGTTCAAAAGGCATTCTGCATAGCGTTGGTCTAGGTAGCGATGAGCTGGCCATCTATCGCTGTTGAAATAAGACTGTTTCGCCTACCATACCTATATACCTCTCATTCCCCAACCATATATTACTATTACTGCATCACTTGTGAGACTTTTTGCAGCTCTGGGGGGATGGTGTTTGCTGAAGTGATACCCATGCTACTGGCCCACGGCCCAACTGTTAAGGATCATCTGGGTGAGATGCATGATGTACACTTCGACCAGCATCTGTTCTAACAATATCATCAGCAGACCTAGGCGACTGGCTTCTCTGACTCGTCTTCTGGAACAGGCATTGCTAAACCGCCCATCCTGCTCTTATGTTGTGCCCATTCCTGAGATTCTCTGATACATACAAAGCCCAGTGGTCATCTAGCGTGCTTTAAGATCTATATTCTTCAGTGATCAGCTTGAAGGTGGGATCGAGGATCATAGTCTTCAGGACCAGGGCGTTTCCATCCAGTTATCCACGATCGGCAGTGTGCTGATTCCTATAGTATTAATCGGGAAGTTGGGCTGTGAGGCTCATGGCCTGAGACTCTCGTTGATTGAGATACGAGTCCACCCGTCTTCTATGAAAACCGATCTGACCAATTACGATCAATTATCATTGTGTTGTGGAGTGGTGGGTATAAAGAGACGACCTACATCTGCCGTGGACATTTGAGTCATTGACTGGACAAACCTCGCATCCTTATCGTTTCATGATTCAATAGACTTTTCTCTTATGTAGCCCTAAACGAGTTCTGTGTTCTTGACGAGCATCGTGTATGTTTCACCATCGCTGCACAAAACGGTATGCACACCCTCTCTCGGCAAAATTTTTATGTCAACCTCGAAGCATCGTTTCCCACGCACAGTGTGATGCTGAACTGCCTTGTTCCAATACCCACTTTTTTTGCTTTGCTCCTCTAACGGGAGGGTCTTCGCAAACAGTGGAACGTGGTGTGTGACCCACCCATGGGATACTTCAACCTTCGTTATCTTGAAACCGTGCTTACAGTGGATAAGTGGGTTGGCTGGTAAACATGCTATATAAGCGAGCCTTATTCTCCAGCTACGGATGAGCATAATACAACAGCACTTTCTTCTACTCATTCAATATCCCGCGTAACACCACCGAACCCATAATCAAACCCAGCGCTATCTTTCATTTTCCCATATTCATACGAATCTTAGATGAGCAGAAATGGGCTGTGGCAGCAGTAGAGCACGGCAAAGGCGCAGCGTACAAGACCTCGTGCTCGAGTCTAGACTACTGGCAGGTGCGTCCTTGAGAAGTGTCAACGATTCTGCGTTTTGGGAAAGAGACACCGATGCTGTGTCCACGCGGACTGTCAGCGATTCTGCCTTCTCGCACTCCATCTCTGCCCATCCATCGCCGTCCAATCTGTCCTGGAGGTCAGGATCGACCGCTCCAACCAGCGCGGCTTCTTCATTCTCCTCATCCGGAACGGGCCCAAGACAAGCCCCCACCACATCTGCTGCGACGCCACACGTGGCCGGAAGCTCTGCCCTTGCCCCTCCCCCTCCTCCTTCTTCAGGGTCAAAGGCACTTTATCAGCAACTGACCCTCCCCTCTCCGACCCCTTCCACCCGGCAAGGAACGAGCATGCAATCTGTGCCATCGTCTGGTTCGCTGTCGCGGCTCTCTCCGGCTTCGAATCCTTCCCAGCAGAATGGACACCTTGCCCAGCCCTCTCCATTGAGCACTCCACGCGGCTCATCTGGCAACCAATCACGGAGGTCTTCTCACAGGGCTACTAAATCGACCTGATTGGCTGCTGAAGCATCCGTATGTGACGGCGTCTATGCGGAGCAGAGGGCCATCGTCGAACGGAAGACGGAGACTCGTATTACCAAGAAACAGCGCGAAACACTCCGAGCTCGACTAGGAGGTAGGACTAACTAGAGGATCATGCAAAGGACACAGCGACCTTTGCCTGAGGATGGGTTTTATTAGAAGCGGAAGGAAGTAAACGATGGCGAGCGTAGCGAAGACAAAGCAAGGAGAATGGAGTCAAAGCAATGAATACTTGGAAAGTGGGCATGGTCAGGTAACAGATACATAAAGGACAAGGCCGAATGCGATTGTGAGGGCTGGTAATGTAACATAATGAACACTAGGCTTCACCTAGTGACTCCTCTGGCAAAGACATTAGAGCACACATTACATTATATTAGCTTAGCTGGCAGGAAGAGACTCCTCCTAAAATCATGCCACTGGCACTGGCAGCAGAGCCATACATGGGCGCTAGGCTTACGCCTAATCGTGACTCCGTTTAACGGAGTACATGAGTGCATGAGAATAGGTAGCTAACTAGGGGTCATCCAAGATCTGAATTCAGATCTCGTTGTCTCTAAAGCGCACTGTGGCCGGAAATATTCTCATCATATGATGATCCAGAATACGCGTCTCTTGTTGTGGTACTGAGATGGTCCTTACCGGGCAGAAGAGTGCAGCATATCCGTTGACGGCATCGGGGCCCATATCGTCAGCTGGCTACCTGAGATCGTCAGGGGAGGTGCTTGGCGGGGGTTCTGGAGCACGCACTCGGACTCGAGCACGCCTGCATGCTGATGCTTTTGCTTTCAAATTTCATACATGTCAGCTCGTGCCACAGTACTGGTCTGCTGTGACATTGCGGCCGTAGAGAGAGTAAGGGCTCATACAAGCCACATGGTTTGGTATGATGTTGATATTTCAGCGCAGCGGAAGCGACCTCGATGCTAGTGCTAACGCTGCTAATCATCATCGTCATCACTTTTCCACATGTCCAGATCCAGCGCCAGGCTCTTCTTCCTCTCGGGTTCCTTTGCAGCTCGCTGCTGCTGTTGCTGCTGCTGCGGTCGGCTCGGCAGCCCAACACCCACCCCTTGCCTCCCTGCTGCTGCTGCTGTCTCCACCACCTCCTCCTTTACAACGACATCCTCATCCTCTCCAGCCTCTTTCACGATATTCCCTTCCTTCCCACCCCCAATCAAGCTTTCAATCTCCTTGTCCACCGCTTCCTCTCCGCCTTGTTCCCGGATCCACTGCAATCGTCCAAGAGCACCCTTCCTCAAATTCTCTGCCGCAGGGAACGCCATTCCGGATCTCGCTCTTGCCATCGCCGCTTCGGCATCCAACCATTCCCGTTCGTGTTGGGGTATCAGATTCAGAGTCTGAGATGTGATTTCCCCATTCACATTGCCAGCAGCCGTAGATGTACCGGCTTCCGTTCCTGTTCCCGTTGCCCCTGGTGCGGTAGCTGTGTGTGTAGTGCCATTCGTCTGGGGAGCGGCGGCACTCGCAGTAGATTTATCTTGTCCTTTCCTTGCTTCGATGAGGCGGCGGGTGGATTCCTCCTCCGCCTCCTTCGCGGCAGCGGTGTTGTGTTTTCCGATCTTGGACGCAAACGATAATAGGGTGTGATAATCCACATCTCTCTTGTTCTCGGCTTCGGGATCGTTCTCGTCATCCCAATCAGAATGTGAGAGGATACTAGGGTGAATATCCCCAATCTCTTTTCGTAGATCGACACATGTCCTTATCGTGCTTTTGATCTGCACTTCCAACCTGCTGGCTTCGGCGCGGAGCTGTAAGATTCGGCTGTAGTTCTGCTGGTGCTTATAGAGGGCTTCAAGGGCGCTGGTCAGAGAGGTGTCGGCAGCGAGGAGGGATTGGGTAGCGGAGGGGGCAGCAGAGTAGGTTGGTGTTGTGGTTAGGGAAGTTAGGAGGTTGGTGAAGGATGTTTCGAGGTCGTTGAGCGGGGTTAAGACTTGGGTAGCCATGGTGGGTGGGTCTTCTACTACGAGGGAACCCATGGTGGAGTGTTATCTGCTGGCAATCTTAAGGGATGAGGGTAGTTGTCTTGCTCATTTTCCAGATCAGCACAATTCTCGTAGGCGAGCTGCGTGATTGAGGTTATGGCGAAGTTGAAGTTGAATCAGAAGTGATGACCTTATCGAAAGGCAACTTAGTGCATATGGTGGCCATGACTTTTGCTGGCTTTCCGCACTGGACCGAAGCCTCGGTTTACCCATCCTCTTCCTCTCGGTTGCCATCCTTTCCAACATCCGGTACCCACAACCGCTTGATCTTCCTTGTGGAAAGGATATCTAGATGCCCGCACATCTGGTCTATCCGAAGTCCTCGGACTGTCCTGGCAGGTAAGGTGTCACATGGGCTTCGCCTCTCCATTGGGTTTCCCTCTCAAGAGCTGTGCCTTTCCAAGGAAAATTACTGCGAAAGCTGATTGCCAGGAAGTGATCCCCCGAAAAATCGATGAGAACCTTTCCCACGAGATCTGGCAGGAACACGCAATTTACCGGGTGGAAGGGCCTTTCGAGATGCTGAAGGATCAATATCGACCACTTGACGTAGTATGTATTACTCATGGAAACTGATATACCGTTATCATTAAATACAGCAATCAGCTATTGTAATGTCGCTTTACAGGGTTCTACCGGACCAACATATATAATATTCGCTGCTGAATCCAAAGCAATGGGTGCAGATTAGGCAATAGAGATATGCTGTGAATGAGGTCAGCCTTGTACGGACTTTGGAAGAAGAATGTTTGAAGGTACTCGAGGTGTGGAAAAGAAGGCAGGAAGGAAGGGAAAACAACACCCGTGGGAGGGGATCCATCTCTCGACTGGTCCCAGGAAGTGGAGCGACAACGTTGAATGCATAGAGAAAGATGTCTTTCCGTACAGAGATAGGTGAAAGATTTCTTGAGTTGCCGTGAGGTACTTGATATGCATTTTCACAAAGCACTTAGGCCAGATCATTCCAGTGTCTAAAGAAGCGGAAAGTTGCGCTGCTTGAGCAGCATGGTATTTTGTGGGCGGGCAAGTACCCCGTCCCTTCGGTTGATACACCGCTGCAGGATGACTGTAGTGACTGATGCTGCACAGTGGGGGCGGGGGAGGGAGGGATGCGGCTGAAATGACACGGACATAGGGGTAGTAATTAGCGTTGCAGATCTCCTTTATTTGAGGCTGCTATCCCCTCCGTGCCCGAACTGGGGTGTAGAATGTGTCAATTAGCGCTGTAGATCTTCTTCATTTGGTGTTGTTACAACTTCTGCACAAGCAGGTTATTCGAGCAGCTTTTTGAGAAGGAATGTCTTTAACAATACATCTTTCTGAATCTTGTTAAATTATCTAATTTGAACACATAGATGCGTTGATAAGTGACAGAAGAGGTCTTGTAGACAACCTTATCTGAGCTTAAATTTATGTAGAATAAGCTAATTGGTACATCGGGCACGGAGGGGATAACTTCTGCTTAAGCCGCTCGTTGGAGTACGAATTTGGAGGGCAGATCCTCTGAAATCAGAGCTTTATAGCCCTTACCGAGTTGTTTATTTCTTCTTTCTTGAAATTGAGTGCTGGTTGAATGAGCTTCTGTGGACAACCTTATCCGAGCTCAAAACCTGCCAAGGACGCGAATTGCTCCAGCTGGCACGGAGGGGATAGCCCTATTTACGTCTAGAGTCCTACTCGACAGTGTAGAGTTCGATACGAATCTTCTTGTCTTACCTTGGAAGAGCCTTTGCTTCTCTCAGGAAATGAGATGGATGCCCAGTTGCCTTCTCTCGAACCCGCTCTGGAAGAGGGAAATGGGCCCCCTATCCTGGAGCTAATGAGCCTATCAAGGGAAGAGACTAGTTATCCTGGAGAGGAACTTCGTACGGACAGCTCGATCCGCTTGCTCAAGATACATGCTGCGTCTGGACAGGAACAGGAGATCGAATGTACACTTCAGTCATTCGATCTAAACGAGGAACCTTGCTATCATGCACTCTCATATACCTGGGGTCCTCCAGTCAAATTCTTTGACCCTCGAGATGAGGAGTTCCCAAATGAAATTCGATCCATTCTCTGTAACGGCCAGCCATTCTCTGTAACACCAAACCTGCAGGACGCGCTCGTGGAGCTTCGTCGGTCAGACTTCACCGACTGGCTATGGGTCGATTCCATTTCGATTGATCAGTCCAATCTCAAAGAACGAGCATCTCAAGTAGCTCTAATGGCGCGAATTTATCGTTCCACAAACGAAACGATTGCCTGGCTAGGCAAGGACGAAACTGGGGCCGAGGATTTACAGTGGGCGATTGATGTTTTGGTCCCTGAAACGGTCCGCCGCGGTTCTGAATACTGGGAATCAAAGGTTGTATCGGATCCAGAGCTACTACTGATATTTGGCGTCGATGATATTCCAGGAAAACTGCTCCGTATCACAACCTTCCTCGCTACGCATCACTTATTCCACAGGGCATGGGTGGCCCAAGAAGTGGCATTATCAAGGGCAATACATGTTCGCTGTGGGCGATGGGCGTTTCCGTGGGCCGAATTCCAGAATGTGTACAAAGCCCTCATGAAGGCTCCATGGCTTACGCTTATGGAGGCCAATTACGCTGGATCGTCAGATATGCGTCAGTTTTTTAATAGAGCAGGCGCTATGATGGTGAGCATAGATAATATTCGAGAGTGTATAGTTTATGTGAGAAAACCCATACAACAAGTACTACCACCGCCGCAACAGGTGATATCAAAGATCAGGGACCTGGAACATGAGTACGGCATGAGAACGGACATCGAGGTGGCAACCGCATGGATGAGTGATTCATTATCAAAGATACGACCTTTACAAAGCTCGGAGCCACGTGATAAGATCTATTCCACTCTTGGGATCGCATCTCGTTTTTCTGATAGAGTTTTTCAGCTGATAAGGCCCGATTATGGCAGGTCTGCTGAAGAGGTATACACTTCAGCGACAGCTACAATCATCATGAACTGTCAACACCTCGGTATTCTCGCCCATGTTGGAGATATCGCCAGGAACCGACCTTTGAATCTTCCTTCGTGGGTAGTCGATTACAGTCAACTCAGCGATACCAATCCAATCTGTGGCTTCGCCCCACATATCCTCTTCTCCCTTGATGAGTCCGTGGCCGCAAAGCTGCCACCGCCCATTCGTAAAGTTGAAGGTGCAAGACTCACCCTAGAAGGAGCGGCCCTCGATCATGTCGATGTAGTCTCTGTTGCCATGTGGGACGGGACTCTCAATGATTCTGGCTACCACAAGGAGTTTTGCGAATTTCTCTCGTACTTACCTCGCTACTATGCCAATGGTTGGACGCTCACTGAAGTTTTGGGAAGACTCTTGATGTTCGACACAGGAAGCATAGGAGACGAGGCCAATCATCCGGCGCGCTCTTCGTATTCGCAAGCGTTTCTAATGACGATTATTGCCATGTATCAAACGAGGTGTAGTGTGAGTGGTGACAATTTAGAGACTATTGACAGAATGAAGAATGCAACTATAGCCTTGCACGGATTCCTTGACGATACTGAGTGGCAAGCGATACAAGATTTGGCGAGGAACTGTAAACACGCCCAAGTAGTGCATTTTCTGCACTCAGTCTCCCCGAAAGTGCGCAATAGGAGACTTTTCAAAACCAAAGGAGACATTATTGGCATGGGGTCATATTCAACCCAGGCTGGTGACCAGATCTGGTTCATCCGAGATTGCAGAACGCCGTTGATTCTACGACCGAAGCCGGAGACAGAAGACTTCTGGCTTGTTGGGGAGGCATACCTCCAAGGTTTCATGCACGGCGAGAAGCTGAGGAACAGTTGGAAAGTGGCGGAGCGTCTCAGGCCAGTTACCATTGTTTGAATGGACACTCTGGCGTTGCGGAATTTTGGCTTCAAGTTCTTTTATTGATTTTAGGGCGTGGCACCTTCTTGCTAGAATCAGGCCTTAGAATCAGGCCTGAGCATAGTGGTAGTCGTCATCATTTGTACCGTACTCGACCACCTGATATTCCTGATATTCACATTCCATTGGGGATTCTTGAGTAAGGATGGGTGTTACCCCTTCCCAGACGTTGTCAGAGATCTGAATGATTCTGATTGATTCAATATAGGATACCTTTCCAAGCAATGAACTCGTGCATCCGGGAATCCTATGGAATGCGCTCTTACAGCCAGGCCGAAGCCAGAGAAATCCATGCGAATGGATACTCATTCCTGCCTGGTGATATACTTAAAGTCGCATGCCTGATATGGGTGGCGTGCTTGGCGGAAAGTACTACGTAGTAAAGGAGATTCAATGCGGAGAAGCTCGGCTGGCGGCGGCAATATTTAACTAAAGTTAGTTATGTATATGTACTTACCGCGGATCCTTCTCCGCATTTTATCGTTTATCCACTCTTCACATGCCGGGCAGAGGCAGGAGGCGGTCGAAGCTATGTGTCTTCTCGCATCCTCCTATCCTTCACCTGTTTTACTCTCCTCTAGTATAGTGGACAGCCACAAACCACCATGATTACTTCGAAGCTGGGTCCGACAGCCCGCATGGCGACCGCTGTATCCTCACCCCGCTCCACACAGCGCCTCTCGCAACTGAACAGACAGTTTTCATCCTCCAATCCAATACGAAAAGAGATCCAGGATGCATACATTCTCTCAGCTGCGCGAACGCCTACGGGCAGGGTAAGCGCTCAACCACACAACCATTCTTTCTACAACTAACGCACTCCCCAAGTTCCCCCCGGCCCCCCAGCCATAAAATCCGCCGTTAGCAAATCCAACGTCCCCATCTCAAAGATAACGGACCTCTACTACGGCAACGTCTACTCCGCTGGCTTAGGCCAAGCTCCGGCGCGACAAGCCTCTATCTTCTCCGGCCTTCCTCCCACCGTCGAAGCCACCACCGTAAACAAAGTCTGCTCCTCGGGCCTGAAAGCCGTCATCCTCGCCGCTCAGAATATCCAGCTTGGTCTCGCAGAAGCTCAAGTCGCGGGCGGGATGGAGAACATGTCTCGGGTGCCGTACTACATGCCGCGAGCGAATCAGCACCCGCCGTTTGGGGAGATCAAGATGGACGACGGGCTAATTGGAGACGGGTTGTGGGATGTGTATAATCAAATCCACATGGGCGTGTGCGCAGAGAAGACGGCGAAGAAATACAACGTCACGCGCGAAGAGCAGGATGCGTATGCGATTCGGTCGTTTGAGCGCGCGCAGGAGGCATGGAAAACTGGGAAGTTTGACGAGGAGATTGCTCCTGTGACCGTCAAGGGGAAGAAGGGGGATACAGTCATAAGCAGAGATGAGGGATACGAGAGCCTGAAGAAGGACAAGGTCCCTACCCTGAAGCCCGCGTTTGTGCGGGATGGCACAGGTACGGTCACGGCGGCGAATAGTTCGACCTTCAATGATGGTGCGAGTGCTCTGGTGCTGGGTTCAAAGGCCATCGCGCAGGAGTTTGGACTGGGCAACAGGGTCCTGGCGAAGATCATCAGTTCTGCCGATGCTGCTATCGATCCGGTGGACTTCCCCGTCGCGCCCGCAAAGGCGGTGCCGCTTGCCTTGGAACGGGCAGGCCTGAAGAAGGAGGACATCGCAATCTGGGAGTTCAACGAGGCTTTTGCTGCGGTTATCAAGGCCAACGAACGGGTTAGTTCCCGTTTCTCTTCCCGCTCCTTTCCCCTGATCGTGAATGCTGACAATGGTTACACAGATCTTAGGCCTCGAAAATGCAAGAGTGAATCTCCTAGGCGGAGCGATCGCGCTGGGCCATGCGCTGGGGAGCTCGGGATCGAGGATCCTCACGACGCTGCTGCATCAGCTCAAGGTCGGCGAGTACGGTTGTGCCGCCATTTGCAATGGAGGAGGTGCAGCTAGTGTGATGGTGGTGCAGAGAGTTGATGCGGTGTAAGATGTGAGGGAGTGTGTATAGATGATGGAGGAGGAGTGAAGATACCAGAAAAGGCAATTGTCTAGAATACTAGTAGGGGGTGAAGGCTTGGCATTATCATTTCACAGCTTCTAGTAGTAGCTGAACTGAACTGCATAGCATGGAGAAATGGCGAGTGCTAACCTTTTGAAAATTGAGCAAAAATATTCAAGACATTTCAATAACCAAAAACAGCAGATGAAAACAGCACTACATTCTCATCATCCACCCTTAACCATCCATTGCTCCGTCCGCTCCAACGCTTAGTCATATCTTCCTATCGTGATTCCATCGTCGCTCGAGGTACGAACTTCCCTTCTGGCATAGACCCCTTTTATTTAACCAGAGATCAGTCAGTGCATGCATACTGGATCATCTCCAGCGCAGAGAATCTTATGCAGTCTGTCCACCTTGTCACTGAGGTTCTGGCGGAGAAGATCATATTTCTCGAGGTCATGCGTGAAGCACGGAGAGGTGGGGGAGCTCAAGGCCAGTACTGGTGGAACCGAGTTGGGATCGAGGTCGGGATCTTGGATAGAGGAGGGCGGATGCGGGTTTGATACGGAGACGCTTTGCGGCGTGTGATTCTGAAGCGTTGGCTCCGGGGGATGCTCGGTGTTGGGGTTGCTGGACGCTGGTGAGGAATCAACAGCAGGAGTGGATGGTGCTGTTGATGTGGGATCGAGAGTAATGAGGTCGGTTTCTTCTTTGGGAAGTGCTCGTTGGTAGGGGCCCCAGTCATCATCTTGGTCGAGTGGTGGTGGTGAGGAGGAGGAGCCTGTGTCTTCACTTTGTGGTGCTGGCTGGAAAGTCTCTCCGTCTGATTCTGATCCGAGTAGTGGTGTGGACTTGTCAGCCAAGGAGCCTGTCCCCTCATCTGGAAGTGCTGGCGAGGGAGGCTCCCAGTCTTCTGCCGATCCGAGTAGCGGTGTGGACTCATCGTCAGAGCAGTCTCCCTCCTCGCTCGGGAGTAATTGATATTGGCACCGAATCTTCTCCAACTCGGGTGGTGGACACTTATAGTTGGTAATTGCTCCTTCATCGTCCACCCAGGGGAGATCCATGAGGATTGGCGCTTCTTTATGACTCTCGTCCGCCATCATTTCCGCTGGGAGTACAAATCGGCGGCAGAACGCTAGGACGCCTAGAACTAGGGATAGAGGTGTATCAGACATTGTTTCTTCAGGATGTTGGTAAGCTGGATGTGAAATGGAAGATTGCTGAAGGTGATGCTGGCAAATTATTGTCTTGCTCCCCGGAGACCTTCACGCCTTATATATGGACTGGAGACCTCAGTAGAGCTATCACCGAAGCATTCCATCTGCATTCCTTTCAGACCCTACGAGCTATCCAGGGTGTACATGCATAGATAACCATTGGATAGAATCCCATGGATCGAGCACGAATCAGATCGTGGACGACCATGCAGCAGTCACTTCATGGTAACGGAAAACATCACTTCTGGTGACCAAGGAAGCAAGAATAGAGATGCTATCAACCGAGACCTAGGATGCTTGGAAGTATCTAGATAGGTAGACAATATAGCAGGCCTCGAATTTTTCGAAAGAAACAGGACAAGTGGCCCGGCACTGGCGAGCATACTTTTTGGAGCAGGAAAGCGGAAAGTCTCAGCTTCTGAAAGACAACGTTCGCTAGAATTCATCAGAGAAAGCGTTTGCTACTGAAGAATGGTCTCTGCAACGTAGGAGTGCTTTCTTGATCCAAGACATTCAAGCTGCAAGCCGATGAGAGACCGCACTTGCAAAGAGCGCTGCTTGGATAGGGAGAACAGTGACATGATAAGTCGTTTGCTCCGTAGAGAATGATACGGCTCCATCCGAGACCAGGAAGCAGGCACAAAGCACAAAAGATGATTGCAGCGGCTGACTCTCCAGAGCGGCAAACTAGTATGGATCAGCCGTCCCTGGCCGACTGCAAAATCCATGGATCAATGGGTATTGACTGTGGCTAACTAGAAGCCCAGTCGCTGCCATTCTCTCGACCGACCGACCAGATTGCTGGATCTCATGTGGAAAAGAGTAGAAGTCAAGTAAAGCTATGGTGAAACCCCGGACTGAACCTCGGCACATCCTCGGTAGAACTACGCTTTGCAAAAGGCTTGGCTAGGAAGGGGGGCAAAATCATGTCTAATAGTACCACTCCCAGTAATTTAGCGACAAGCGACTTGACGTCTCAGAAAGGGCAGTTTAGGCAGATATTGTTTTCCATCTCGTCGATGATGGTGGAGTTAGAGTATCTTTCATGAACTTGCGGCAAGAACGAATTGGGCTATCACATCCTAATCGACTGATTCGAAAATTCTATCCCTCCAATGACTTCTGACTTCGGCCCCCAAAAGAGCAATAAATACATGATTTGCAGTGGGACTTCGTCTGTAGCACCATATTGCGAAAACACTGCATTATGCTGCCGACAATCGATCCATTCAAGAACAACAGCAGAGAAAACACCGTGCTTTTCCTAGATCCACCACTTTGCACGACCAGCATCACAAGAGCCATAGCCAGATTTCTTAAGTGAACGTAAGGTTGCCTAGATGTGACTTGGATGGGGCACCCTTAGCTCGAGAAAGGGAGCTCAACAAGGTCGAAAGCATCCGTCCTCCTCCATTTGGCATGCATGGCGATGATAGCGTCCAGAGCTACATCGGCCATACACTGTTACAGTGGTGATTAGCGATGAAAATGAGATGGACTCAAGGGGAGAGCACCTACAGTGATCGCGGTGGAGGCGATTGTATGGACATCTCTGGAAAAGCTCGCTGGGTTCGTGGAATTTTTGCGTTTGCAGAACTGCGCCAATAGGAGGAAGAAACCCTTCACTTCGAGGGATTGTGTCTCTTGAAAGTACTGACGAAATCTGCGGCAGTTGCGTGCTCTGAAAGAAGACGGTAACGGCTTGGAAAATGGGGCACAAAAGGAAGAGTAGACATAAAAGGAGGATGCAGAACAGAGCGCTCAAGTCGAGCATTGAGTAGAGAAGCCAGAGCAGAAGGTTACACTGAGTACAGAAAGGCATGTTGGAAGTTGGTGGAGACACTCCATGATCGATACCGATCATTTCTTGACTAGATATACCAAATCCCCAGCGAACCGTAGAGGTTTCCAGCTATCGTTAGAAGCATCATAGATAGCGATGAAAGAGAAGACGAGACTGAAACGATGAGTAGAAGACAAAGGTATCTCATTAGTCTGAGACAAATGCTTTGTGGCAATTGAATCCCGCTGACTACACATAGTGAAGTTACAATGGCTCCAAGACATACCTAACATAGTGTGTGCGCAAGAATATGCGAGATGATCTCAAAATCATTAGATAGATCTTTGCTGGATCTCTTGGTGTGGTCGAGAGAACAAAGCGACAGCCATAATCAAAATGTCTTGGTCTTTGCCTTTTCTATCGGGACTGAGCATCAGAATGTGAAACAGTAAATTAGATCAAATGCGAACAAAGTGGCCATTTGGTACTAACCGGCCCAAATTCACAATGCATCTTTGTATGTTGCCGGCAATATTTCTAGGTCTGTATGTCTCACGTTGGGGATATCCTCTGGTCTGAGGACGTCTTCGACAGCGGGAATCCACTCGCAAAAGGAGTGAAAGTCTCATTAGCAGCGGGTAGCAGTACTGATGGGAAAGATATATGTTGGTAGTTGAGGTGGATATTCACGGAGACAGGAGAATATCAAGGTAAAGGAGATGTATTACTTTGGGGCGGAGTAAATTGTATTAGACCTTTGCGGCAGTGAGGGTTTGAGATGGGAACTAGGTGGGGGCAATGAACTTCTCAAAGCACTTTCTATTCAACAGTTGTCCACACTGTATGGCCTTACAGCAGCCTTGATTTATCGCGGCTCCAAATTGTTGCTTAGATTCGACGTCTGCAAGAAAGCTGAGATCGAGAATAGTGTCTGCCAGACGTAAGTCAAGGCCAGCACAATCGAGTGAATAGAAATCGAATAATGATATGACTTTTGGGCGAAACTATAGGCATTCTGGAGAAGGTCCAACGCCATTTCGTGTTCTTTGAAGATTTCAGAGCATTTCATAAATTGATGTGAATGTATGACATGAAGATCCTATTCCGCCAACTGTGAGAACGCGCTTATGAAGATTGGGAACGCCGTTGAACTTCAATAAGGTAGCCAGTCAACCTTCAACTAGCCAAGATATTTCTTCCTTCCTGCTCCTCGGCGGTTCCACGAAAGGCCTGCCTCTCTCTTTCCTGTGTGAGCGTACCGAGTCCGCCCCACAAGAATCGGTGCGCGATATCGGCGAGACAGATACAGTGGATCGAGCTGCTGTCATAGAGGGTAAGCTAACATCCATTTCACTTTCACCCAAAGCTTCCGAGGCTGAATCCGTGATTGAAATCACCTCAACATGTGACGAGGTTGGCTTCACAGGTACATTGCTTGATAAACATTCTGGATACACCTGCCAGCTTCGGTACTTATTGGACCACGCTTGTAGGAAAGATTCCCTTGTCACAGTCGTGGAGCGGAGTCCCTGCGGCCGTGACCAGATCGATGAGAAGCGCGACTCTGCTTTCTGTGAACGCCTTTGTGTTTTACTGCTGGCCAAGATATTATCCTCACCATATCGAGATGTACGGTATTTAGATGGAAGTCGTGGGACAGGTGCATAATTCGACGCCGTTCGTGTGCTCACATGACATGGAGCCGAATTTGCAGGGGTTCGAGGCAAAGTGAAGGGAGTCATCGGTGGTAATGGAGTTGGCGGATCTAGCCAGTCTCGCCCAAAGTTTGGAAAAGGTGGCTTTGATATGGGGGGTTCGAGTTGTTGATGGTCCATGGAAAAGGAGATGTAAGATGCTCGGATACTTTCTCGCTCTGACGTCGAACCAATCCTGTTCCGCCTTCGAACGAAGTCTGACCACGACCATCTTGAGGCGAAGCGTGGGTCGTCTTGAGAGTCAGGCATACTGCGTGTTGCCGAGTTGAAGCTTGGCTTCTGAAATCTATTGTAACGTTCACTAGAGTACGCTGTCTCCGGCCATTGAGGTGAGGGGCGTCGGCTTTGCTCACCGATGGCTCCATAACCGAACCTTGATCCTGTAAGTGACTCATTCCAAGACGCCCGGACAACCTGTCCTCTCTTGACTGATATCTTCCGCACTGGGCTTTCCGATGTTTCCAGGGCAAAGCAGCCCTGCTTTTTGGGTCGTCTGATGCATACACGCCACACCACGTATAACACCACAGCTAGTGTTGCAATTGTGAGTAGAATCACTAGGATGAACACCCAAAGTGGCAAGCCGTCGTCATCAGGGAACCTCATGACCAGAAGTGCTCTAGCTTGCAGATGTTGATTTGTACTTTGAGGTGATGAGGAGAAATGAAGGAATTCTTGAATATTGCTCTAATAAGAGGTCGAGGAGTGGGGGGGGGGGGCTCCTGTTAGCACAACGTGGCTCTGGATTCGATAGTATCTCTTGGTAAAGAAAGACTTCTCGACCTTAGTAACCACGTCGAGTATAAGGCATATGACTTTGCTATGCTAAAAGAAAAGTGAAAGAGGAGAATTAGAGTGAGGTATAGGTTGCACCTAGAAGGAGGGCGGTGTTGAAGGGAGAGCCCCGGCAGGATAGAGACTCGCCCGAATTGACTTGTCCACGAGCACAAGACACCACCACATTTCCAAATGCGGGACGAATCCATCCGTACTTCCGTAGCCAGAGGGGCCAATGTGCGATAAATGACAGCCTCTAAGCGACTTCAGAGACACTAGGAACCTACTGAGTGATAATATACTGCAATATTGGACTCCTAATGACTTCTGACTTGAGCTAACTTCAGTTCAAGTGATATCCCTGCCTGGTGCGCGTGATTTGAAGCTTGCTTCTGCATCAGATCTTCTGCATGGGAGACGACTGTCGGCTGGAGACGGCCGGCCTAGGATGACAATATCTCAAAGTGCATGAAAGGCATGTTTCTTATTTTAGCCCTTGCATTGCTGGGGCCGCTTACTGGAAGTCAACCTGACAACACATCTTCTGACTCGAACGGGATCATTAGCTGATGTGGCGGTGTACGTGGAAGAGGAACTGGGACCGGGAAAAGAGACCGCACAGTACGGATATGCATAGACTGGAGTCCATTTGACTGGCACTGGCGTGACATGAGGTGAGGATGTCAATAGGGCCGATCTTGTGTCAAACACCCACCGTGGTAACTCATGATTACTGTCACCACTCACAGCCATGGGTCAAAGGCCAAGACAAGGCGAGTGTCGCAGAAGAAAATTGGCAACATGTTGGTGCAAGGGTCAGCAGGTACTAATATACGGAGTAGTAGTAAAGGAGATGTTGTGTGTGTGGTGTGTGTGGTGTGTGCATGTTGGCGGATTATCTAATGGCCTAGATGAGCTTAGCGTGAAACACTCCAATCCAGAAGTTCACGTTTTGGAAAGCTTCGTCTTGTCCTTGATTGGATGCTCGATCGCTAAAACTTGCAGCACCAGTGCATGGTGGATATCGATATGGCTCTTGTTGCATGTTGGACTCGGTAAACATCATGCACAATTTATTAGTGGTGCCCCTCGCGGCGATATGACTAACATGTCCCATTAACGATATGAGCGTGATTAAGATCATTGCGCTTGAGAATTGGATGTACAGGAAAGCTAAGTCCCCATATTATACGTAGTACATTACCATCAATGCCGGCCATCCGTATGAAGTATAGCAGTACTCCTACCGTGCAACCCGTTCGTCATTCGACCGGTCAGATTCCACAGCCCGTCGCTCTTGGGGTCAAAACTTCCGGTCTTGCGCCGAGAGCTTCTCCTCAGCATCTGCCGCATCTCCCGCTCCTCCAATTGCTCCTCCTCTACGACTCTTTGCCCACCATGTGCTTCATCTTCCTGCACTTGCTGTTGTGACATAGCCGCTTGATGAAGCGCGCGGCGCCGATCAAGCGCGGCAGAGTTGACGATTGACGATTCTTTCCCTTTCGACTGTTCATCCATCATCTTTTGCGCTGCAATTCTAGTACGCTCATATCGAGCTGACACATCTCCTCCACTCCATACCGTACCCAAGATTCGGTCCCAAAAAGTGAAGAAAGGTTGTGAAAAGTTCGTTTTAATGCCCCAGCTCTGGTGATGCACGTCATGATATGCTGCATTGTTTGAAGTGATGTGCTGCAACGGATCCCATGGGAAGGCGTAGCCACAGTGATCGTCCACCGTCTTGATGGTTGAGCAGGTGAAAAACCACATTCCTTGACGAGTAGTCATTCCTGTCACAAGATATGCAATTCCCGTCCCCAGTGTGTCAAGCATGAAGCCTTCCACAGGATGATTGTATAGTGCCCCGAATGCATATGGTACGTAGAGACGATGGTGACGCGAATGCAATGTCGTATACAGCCATTTGTTCATATGCATGGCGCGGTGCAGAAAGTATTGCCAAGTGTCAACAATGAATATGGCAACTCCAAATTGCAATGCTGGGATCAAAACCCAGTAGATGAGCTGTGCCGCCCAAATCTCCCCAGACCCAAATGCGGGCATCGTGACGTTCTGGCCGTCTGCGCCGATGACGTCTTGAGTGAGGTGGGGATATTGACCTCCCAAGAACAACCCAGCTGCTGTGGGATGCGTAGGCACGAGGTTCTTGCCGAGCTCAATTGCATCGACTCCTAAGAGAGCGAGGACTTTCGGTATGTAACTTTGCAGAACTCTGATTCTCCGTGCCCACGTTGCTATATCGTAAAGCTGTTTACCAGTCATCTCCACCGGATCTAGCATTCCAATTGCAAGTCCAAAGACAGTCTGGATAGTTTGCTGCAGGACCACATCCCTGATGACCTCGCCTCTACTAACATGATTTCTCTTCAGCACTTCGGCCGGTGTGTGAAGACGATATTGCGACCCGAAATCATAGACATCGAGAATGTGAAACCCGATGGACACTATCCAGTATGCAGCAATTGGGAGGAGGAGGGCAAGCAGCTGATCGGAAATACCCGGCACGATCGAAGGTAGAGGTGTCAAACTGTAGGACGGCAGACACGGAAGATAGTCTCCAGAGGTCGCATTAGGCATCATGGGATGTCCTGTAAAGTAAGGGAAGACGGAGGCAAGGCCAGAAGGCTCTGCCCACGGAAGTGCGCGGCAACGCTATTGAGAAGCCCAAAAAGGAAGTGTAGCAGAGAGGACCAAAGGTTAGAAATGAGTGGATGCTACTATTCAACACACAAGCAACGTTCTGCAGTATGAAAGCGGGTAGGCCAAGGTGGTGGTAATAGGACGAGGGCAATCCGATGATGATTGGGAATCGCCTCCTAATTATTGTTAAGTAGTAGATGCTGTCACGCCCAGCCTTCGGGAGCCCAGACGGGTGCTCGCCGATCCTTTTCCTGCATGGACTAAATTCACAATTCCACCCCACAATTTCCCACCTGCGAGCACAATATTGATCCCCCTCGATCTGTCTTTACTTTCGCGTTCCTACAAAAGATCCCAAAAATAGCGCACTCGACATTAGGAAGACATTCGACATGATCATCTACAAGGTGAGCAAACCGCTGATCTTCGCCAGTGAAGACACTGCCCCACCTGTTCCCCTCGATCTGTTGATGGGTTTTCTTATTGCTGACATTCTTTCGTTTCTCAGGATATTATCACTGGCGATGAGATCCTCTCCGATACCTTCAAGATCATTGATGTTGGAGATGGTTTATGGGAGGTAGATCTTAAGAAGGTCACCAAAGGTGGTGATAATTTCGGTATAAAACCAGATCAAGGTCAATTAAACCTCCCCTGATCCGTTAGTGCGCAGTTCTGGAGGGTGCCAACCCATCTGCCGAGGGCGAGGATGCTGAAGAAAGCGGCGACACCGAGAACAAACAAGTCCTGGATATTGAAGATCAGTTCCGATTGAACAAGATGGAGGGTGGAATGGACAAGAAGACTTTCACCAGTGATCTCAAAGGTAGGTTTCTGGATCTACTTGAAAGAGGAGCCAGTATGATACTTATCGACCGCTAGCATACATAAAACGACTCAACAACAAACTGAAAGCTGAACCGAATGGTGAGACTAAGTCCAAAGAATTCCAGTCAGGGGCTGCTGCGGCTCTGAAAAAGCTCAGCGCCAATGTTGCCGACTATGACATCTACATGGGCGAGTCAATGAGCAGCGAGGGCATGTACATTCTAGTGAATTTCCGCGAGGACGGTATCACTCCCTTTGCAACAATTTGGAAGCACGGACTCAAAGAGGAGAAGGTATAAGGGGAAACGACTGTGGGTGGATAGATGGTTCCAACACATCCTCATAACGCTCAAAAGTTATGGGTCACTCCATTAGAGAATGAAGTGACCCGAGTGGCGGTAGACTACAGGGAGAGTATCCGGCAGTATTTTGGCATAGCATCTTCCCACAGGGTCGACGTAGGGCTCATAGCGGTCCTTACAAAGCAAATCTGATCGAGCTTTCTATCCGTCTTGTCTATTCATGGACTTCTTCTAAATTGATTGGCTCTGTCCTTGCTCTGATCCTGCTTCCCATGCACGACACATTTGGTGCTGGCCGCTTACCAGCTATTGGTCTGACAATCAGTCAACCTTTAGAAATGCTTCAATCTTTCCCTCCCTATCTGATGGTGCATCTGAGGTGGGAAACCATATTGTAGGCAGTATCCAGTGGGACCATCCCAAGCGGCTGCCTAATCCCACAGAGAGTTATGGTGTATGAGTGATAGCAGGAGCTGATACGACTTCAGGTTGGATAGGGGGAACAGGCAGACCTGAGCAGAAACCCAATCCCTACAAGACGTTATTGTGCACGGTTCACGAAGAAAATGTCTTTAGTATTGGGGTATGGTGTGGATTTATTACGCAACAGCAGCCAGACGTCTCGCCATGGCTATGTCATATCTGCAGAAGACATTTAATTGTGCCTGATATTCTTTTGGTTCTCTCTGCTCAAGTCGGGATGCTATGTGCAATGATAACATCTGATAGCCAGTAAATCCTTGACATCATTTGCAAACAAACAAGCCAATTAATGCGGACAGAACAATAGCTCGAGATCGTCCTTGGGCTGCTTGCGATTGGGATAAGATGTTGCTGATATTGAGGCGCTTAACACCCCCTTCTTTCTGCAGCGGAGGTAAATTCCATGTCTCACCTAATGCGGCCTCATCTCTTCCCTTTTGAGTTACTGGTTGTTCGTACAAGGTTGATCTATCTCAGTTAAGGTTTCTTATGCTCAGAGGCTCAATGAGGCTGTATAGGAACTTCTGAGTGCAAGCTTTATGTACACAGGTCGATGCTGATGAAAAGCCTGAGGTTCACCAGGAATCGAGGCCGTTGGTGGGGCTGCTTGGGTGAGAGCCGCGGATATGCAAGCTGCAGTCAGCCTGGCCGCTGATCAGCTGATCATCAGATCCTTGATCCACAATCCTCCCGCTATTGGCCTTAAGCGGTCTTTTCCGCGAGTCTAGACGTCGCTCTAGTGGACAGAACTGGTTGCTGACTTAAGGCCTTATCTTTCTTGCACGCAATAGGTCTGGGCACCAAGTCATGGCCTTGACTGAAGCTCATCCCTCCCGGGAATACGAACTGCATTCCTCTCGGTAGCTGCTAACCGACATGTGCCACTTCAGCAATCGGCCATTCCGCTGTAAGAATGATGTCCATCTGCGCCTCTGTCCACGCCTTTCAAGAATGTTGGGTCATTCATTTCCACTGTGTGAGACAACTCCTGAATCGGCCACTAGTTACTGCATGGCATACATCTTTGAGAAACAATTGCATTGAGGCCCAATAGTCGACCACCATAGCGATTGAACATCGGCCTATTCGGACGGCGTCATCCGTTATCACAAGTCGCATCACCAAAATGACTTTATGTCAAGAACCATTTCAACACCCACTCGATAGGAGTCACTGAACTTCACGACCTAGACATATCCTTTTCGGGGCTTGTTACTCGTGGATCCTTCAACAGTATGGCCCAGCGCGGATTGTACCAGAGTGGCCCTCCCGCATTGCAGACAAAAGCAGACATGAATGCCACTTTATTGGTTAGTTGGTGGTGCACGAGCTTCGCGTTGCTCATCATACTCGTCAGAGTCTGGGGTAAATACGTCAGGACGGAGAAGTTATTCGGAGAAGACAAAATCATGGCTGCGAGCATAATACCTCTATTGACCCGGATGGCTTTGGTACATGTGATATTGATATGGGGTACGAACAACACAGTTTCAGATGGCTTGTCCTTGCTAGACATACGACACCGAGAAATTGGCAGCAAGCTGGTGCTCGCATCACGCATCTTTTATGCAGCATTCATCTGGACGGCCAAACTAACCGTTCTGGAGTTCCTCAAGCGCATTGTCGGTGCATTCTGGCGCAAGTCTTACGAGATTGGCCTTCGCATAGTTCGATACTTCCTGCTTGCTACTTTCATTGCAGTGATTATTGCTACACTCGCTGAATGTCAACCGTTCGATCACTACTGGCAGGTCATGCCTGATCCTGGTCCACAATGCAGGGCAGGGATACCTCAACTGCTAACAATGGGGACATGCGACATCATCACGGATGTGATCTTGGTTGTATTTCCTATACCTATCGTCATGGTCTCTGCCATGACTATGAAGCGCAAAATCTCTCTTGTCCTACTTTTCGCTCTCTCATTAGCGCTCGTTGCCATCACAGCTTACAGGATACCGTCGACCATCAGCCGTGGCGGAGCACAGCAATACCGCTCTCTACTTGCTTCTTTAGAGATTCTTGCCGCCGCGGTGGTCAGTAATAGCGTCGTTATCGCCTCCTTCATTAGGGACAGAGGGGTCAAAAAGCCCAAGTACAAACGAGAAAGTACAGGGGGTAATAGCTCGCTTGATAGGACAATGACGAAACGGACGACCATCACACAGAATCATTGGGGAAGCGACTCGGACCTTGTCGGTGATATTGGCATGTCTCTGGCACCTGATTTACAATCTCGGAAGTCTTCGATCATCTCTGCGGCGCCTAGACCGGTACCTCCTCCCTCTCCTTCTCCGTTGGTAGAGAAGGGCGAAAGCGTCAGACGAAAAGTGGCAGAAGGCGTGACTTCTGTTCCCACAGATTTAACAACAGACCTGAGGCAGGGCATAAGCACCGAAGGGCGATCTGCTAAAGCTGTTAGTGAACCTGCAACACCGAAGAAAATGTCCTTTTTCGACGTCGGCAATTTGATGCAGAGCGACGAAAAGCTCTCTTCACCTTCTTCCTCCAAGCCTGCAAACAAAAATTCTCCACAATCGTCGCTCAAAGACTTCGCTAGATCTCCAGCATCAAACCAACCACAACTACAACATGGAGCGCCAGCAGCGGATGCTACTACATCGTTTGCTGATATTGGCGGTCTGCTCTCTAACACCCGCACCTCCACAGACCTTGATCGTTCTACAGCGCTGCCTCCAGCAGCTCGTCACCGCCCATCATCGCCATCATTACTGCCTCCTCCATCCTCACCCCGCAATTTTAGCAGACCCTGTTCTCCCTACAGCCAACCCGGTGGAACAGATTCCAGTACAATACAAGCAGAGCCGCCACCTTCTTACAGAGCTCGGCGTGAGTCAGAAACGACGCGATGGAACTACTCTGGGGCCGAGAGCTCCATAGAAATTGTGGATGCTGGCGGTCTGCTCAAGTAGGATTTGCGCTACACTTCTTTCCTCATGTACACGTATCTCTGAACGGACAGTTTTTGATATTTGCTGCGACGCTTAGCGATGGCGTTGAGGTGAGTTGGCATTGACTTCTTCTGGTGTCCATTGGCATGAGATGACGAGATTGGAAGCCTCCCGGCTGCTACTTATGGAAACATCTCCTGATGCTGAAATGTATGTAATGAGACTTACGAGCCGTATATGCTGGGCGACATGCGCAACGGGATATTGCAGTAAGAGTACGAGCAAGACATTCATTGAGAGTATTCTGCAGGACCAAAGAAATTATATGCAGCCATATCTCACCACTTGGGCTTCCGATGTTGACCCATACAGCCGAATTACAGCCGAATGATACCCCATATTACCGGTATGGCTCACCTTCAGCGCACCAAAGTGCCTCCAGTCAACCAGGACTACGAACCTCGAGCAGTTCAAAATCCCTCCCTTCTTTTGCTCATCTCAACTCGTCCTCACGGGGCGCTTCCAAAATGAAATAACCTTCCCCAACTACCGTCACACCCTGACTAGATAACAACAGCTTTCCCATTAGCCTTCACCTCATTATAATGTACTTGGACCGTACTTACTACCACTTTCTGTTACAAACGAGTCGACCCGTGATAAGTGAATCACTGACTCCATCGCTTTATATTCGGTCTTCTATACCCACCACCAAATCACGTGCCCTCCACTAGGCGGTTAAGAGTGAAATCAAATCCTCTACCATGCCATGGAGACTGGATAAATTCGCTTCGTTTCTTGCTTGGCTTCTCGAGCTTGACAACTTGGCCAGAGGTCGACTTTGTACAAGTGCGTATTGCTTTCCACTGCTTGTGGGATTAGGCCGGCGTGGGCCAAGGTAATAGCAAGGCCCCATGATGGTTGAACACAGCATCTATCTCTATGTGGATAGGACATGAATAGCATTGAAACGCCAGTTTCGGCATTGTGGGAAATTGGGGTGCTGATATGAGCATTTAAGTGGTATATAAAGAGGAGGAGAAATGGGAATTTTTTGAACAGGCGACAGAAAGATCAACTACCCTCTTGCAGTGCCGCAGCACAGACTAAAGCATAAACCTCACAGCTACCCCATCCCAGCTTCAATCTCAATCCTAATTTGCCGCTTCTGCTCAATCGCCAACACCCCTCTTCCTCCCCCATCCTCACCCCGCTCAATAAACTTTTTAACTCCTAATCGCCCTGGCAGGCGTCAAGACGTGATTTCCCACCCACTCCTATACACCAACCCATCACAGCCACGACTTCGATGCGGCTCAAAAGCAGATTTGGTCTGGCCAAACTGGGGTAGCTGGGTTAAAGTTTGCGCTCCGGACGGCCAGAGTGGGAGACCAGCCAAGGTTGACGCAGCCGCTGTCGGAGCTGCGCCTGGTGCGCGTCCGTTAGTTGCCGTGAGGTCGAGTGTTCATGCTGAGACTAGGGTTGGAATGAGGAGGAGGGGGGAGGATGGGCATGTGCATGATCGGTTTCGGGGACTGTGCTGATAGGTTTTAGCTGGCAAGGCGAGAGGATTAATCGGATGGGAGATGTCGAACCAAAACGACCGCGGCCACAATTGGCCGCTAACCAGCTATTTATCTGACAGGAGACTTGAGGTGTATATGTGTGCTTACTATGGTTGTGAGTATGGAGATTGGGATCTGTAAGCTGGCTGCTGGAGTTCTTGAAAGGAGAATATCCCGGAGGTGGGATCCGGTAGATAACTCTCCAAGGCTAGAGCTCACATATGTACAGGTCCAGCGCTCGTCACGACGGTTCTCGGGGGTCTCCTGCAGCTTCTTCCGATCATTCCGTCCAGGAAAGGCATGTTGACTGAGTATATGGTAAGCAAATCTTCGATCCTACCGAGATCAATATGAGCTCGTATTCAGGAATACCCTTCAACACGCCAGTCTAGTCAACTATTCATGATGTGCAACAACATCAACATGGTATTTTCGTTCGTATCCTTTGTGGACCCAGGACACTGGGCATCTGATGGATCACTCGCTTTACCCAGGGAATGCGGAATGCATTTGTGTCACTTAGATATTCTGCATGACTGCGAAATAGGTCCAATGAAAGGCGGCGTACACAGCAAAGTGTAGTAGGATGAGATCAACGGTCATAAAAGGTACGTAGGCTGTCAACCGCCACTAATTCGTAGCCCTCACATGGAAGCTAGGGAGCAGGTTGACAACAATTTTGATGTAAGAGCTAGTTAGTATGCGGAACAAGAGGTGACGAGTCACATAGTACCTGTGCCTGCCTTCCTTCATGGTAAGAGAAAAAGCAATGGAGTGACTAATAAGGAAACACACAGCCTGTAGTCTGCCATGTTCGAAATGAGTTAGAGCTGCAGAGGCTTGACCAGCAATGTCTAATTCATGCAGGAAAAGATTACTCTCTGCAGAAGAGTGGGCGGAAGCAGCTCAAGGCAAGCACATAAGCGCGGCGATGCAAAGAATAGCAAGCCTTTCAGGTGGTAATCTATGGCATTGCGTGTTACCTCCCCATGGTCGAATGTAGTTAGTAGGTTCATCGGCCGAGCTACACCACAATTGGGAAGAGATGTTGACATCGAGGTTGTACAACTTAGTCATGGTATCCACGTCCTGCTGCTAGCTAGTAGCTATGCCGGATTCGGCATGCACAATGCTGAGTAGTCAGGCTAACCTTTCGTGAGCATCAACTTATCTCGTCAACTACTTCTTTAAACTGCGGACTGGTCTTTGCAAATCAAGTCTGGCTGGCTCTCTATTGTCTATCTAACCGTCTATAACACCCAAGATCTATCCCATCTCATCTAGAATGCAATGCTTGGCTGTTCTCGACATGGACATCAACCTTCTCTCCGTCGCGCATTGAAGATGTTTCCAATCTGCCACCAAGCTCTGCCTTCCCTCCCGTCATTCTGCGTCCAACAACAACATTGCCGTTAGTTTGCTTCTGACTCATGGTCTTCTGTCCTAGCAGCTGCATGCCCTCAACCAGTCTTCTCTCGTTGTTCTGTCTGCTGTTGACAAAGTCGGGATAATTGAGCGTGAGTTCTGCAGCACCATTGACGATATTATCTGCGGCTTCGACACCAAGCATGAAACTATGATCTTGGTTGCCAACCTCGTATCTCCAACTACCGAAGCGACCACGGGAGTAGATGCCCTTCTCCTGCAATTTAGGGAGAAGGACTTTGAGAACACCTTCACGCTCCAGGGATGGCGTTGGGTAGCCGTGATCGAAGCGCCGATGGTAGGTGCTGACAATCTCATCCGTTGCCTTCAACATTTCGGTGTTCAACAGACCCTGAATGCAATCTTTGAGAAGATTCTTCTCATCAACAGGCTTCATACTTGATTCTGACACCTCGAGCATGATCGACCAATAAGGACCTTCCTTGGGTTGCATGCTGTTCCGACGCGAGCCATTGGCCAGTTGCAACGTTGGTAGTTTGGCGGATTTTGGGGGCTGGTTGTTTGGTGAATAATTCGAGAAGATCGTGGCACGGTAGAAAGGACAGTCATCTTCGGGGAAATAAAGCCAACATTTGTCGCCAATTCGTTCTGGGCGTTCTCCTCGAATGCCAACACCTATGACGTGGGTCGAGGAATAATATAGACCCTTGCTGAGGTTGATTAATTCCTCGTCACCCATGTGCTCCACCAGCGAGTCAACTGCCATAGTTGTGATCAATCTTTCATATCCTATTGTCTTACCATCTTGCAGATGCACAATTTTCTTGTCTGCATCCACCTTGGTCACGGTTCCGTGCTCGCCAAATCTAGTATTCTTTTGAGGTAACGTATCAGCCACTGCTATCCAGATACCTCCTGTACCGCCGCGAGCAGGGAAGCGGAACGTTGCATTTGGCCCCCAATTCCCGGCTGTTCTCTGGAGGATAACGTTCTTGGTCACTGTCTTGAGATCTGGAGCGGCTACCCGTTCACCAAGCCATTGACATTGCATCTGGAACTGGTATGAGCTTCATATGTCCGGCTGAGCAAGGCAACGAACCTTTGTTGTTGGCACAGCCCAAACTTTGAAGTTGTAGGGGCGCATGAACAGATCCGCGATGCCAGTGCCCATCATTCGCACAATCCAGTCGTCGAAATCTTTTGGTTTTGTATTTGCTACCCGCGCTTCCAATGCCGCATCTATCATGCCGTCCATGCATTTCACTTGCTCTTCTTTCGGCAGCATGGAAATGTTGTTCTGAAAGGGATAAGGTACCCAGAGGTTCTTGCATCGGACGTAAGAAATCCTCTGATGCGTGTACCAATCGTCTTCTCTAGGCAAGGCTTCGTCGATGCAGTCGTCGAAGTATTTATAATGCGAGAAGATGACGTGACCGCCAACATCATATAGCTGAGCGACCAGTCAGCGGGTCCACAAGTACAGAGCACGCAGCTGCAGCACTCACAAAGCCCTCTTTCGTTACGTCTGTCGAGGCCAAACCGCCGGGAGTTTCGTTGGAATCGATGATCAACCATGATGGGCCATTCTAGGGAGGACAATTAGAAGGGTGTGATAATATGGACTTGAATTGCGTACAATTTGCTTTAATCTTTTCGCAGCACCTAGGCCGGTTGGTCCAGCCCCAATGACAAGAATGTCCACAGAACTGAGCAGTGTAAGCTATCATTGATCAATTGAGCTGGACTCGAGGGGCTTTTCACTAACGTGTCGGGCATCTCGACCGGGAGTATGAACGGCGATGATTTCTACAAACTAATAACACACAGAGGGCAACTCCAGCATAGGCTTGTGTTGACGGGAGCGAGCGTTCAAGTTGGCAAACCAGGGATGCTGGATTCTGAAGGCAAAAGACAACACTTGTACCTCTCAAATTTGGCGAACTTGGGTCGCAACTTCCTTGGCAGGGGTCCCCCAACAACTTCGAATCTGATACTAAGTACTACTAGTACTAAGTAGTACTTGATACCAAGGAGCAGGAATGAACAACTGAATCCTTGTTGTGAAAGCCAGAATGCTAGCAGGCTCCAACAGCGTCTGAGAGGCGGATATGAGTGCATGTTCTACCAATTATACGGAAAACCGATCTATCCAGCCACATCAGCCGATCGGCCGTAAGGCTCAAGGAGAAATGCAGACGATTATGTTACGGATAGAGACGTCGCCTACGGAGTACAAGGAGGAGTAATGTCTCACAAACTGAGCATTCAGGCTGCTTTGCCCGCATCAAAACCCCTTCTGAGACATTGTCCGCGTAGCTGTTGTACGATTATCATTCATTTGACAATCACATATGTGTACAATTCAAATTGTTACTGGAGTATGACAAATTTACATGCAGAATTTATCTGTATCGATATGTCACTCATAGTCTGCTGTCGTTTTAGGAGCGATGAAGCTTGAGTTAAAGGGGCGATGTATGAAGTTTATTTTGGCGCACTTGCAGGGGGCCATCTGCCAGTGAAGCGAGTGCAGTGACTGCAGTGCCGCTGGGAAAGAGCCGACGCGGCTTAACTACTGTAACCAAGTGAGTAGTTGAGGCCAAGCTGGGAGGAATTCCGCCCTGCAGTACAGATCTCATTTTCTGACAACGTCCACCATTGACGCATCCACCTGCGGTTAGCGGTTATCTCGTCAACTTTCTGTCATCATACGTTCGTTTGGTCGCATTACCATCTTCCCCTGACATCAAAGAAATTCTCCCATTGTGGACCATTTACCTTGCAAGACATCCTTCTCACGCCTTCTCCACCTTAGAAGATGAGTGAGGCCGAGAAGGCCAGAAAGTCGGAAGACTCTCCAAGGCCAGTGGAGATGTCTACCCTTCCTACGGTCAACTCTGAAGCCAAAGAACCCACCAGGCCCACCAAGCCACCACTACATCCTGCCTTCTATGTCATGTGCGATGCCTTCTCCCAAGCGGCTGCGCAATAGGCTAACCCCGACAGCTCCTGGATCGCAATGAGCTCTGGCGTCATTCTATTCAACAAGTGGGTTCTGGATACCAAGAACTTCAGTGGGTTCCTGCTCTAGACAATCGTGACTGACTCTGCGGTGCTAACAACTTTACAGGATTTCGTAAGCTTGTCCTGTCCTGAACCATGCATTTTCCATCTGACCAGTCTCTCCAGCGATCATCCTGACGACATGGCATCTTGCGTTCGCTTCTTTGATGACACAAATACTTGCGCGGACAACTTCGTTACTCGATAGTCGAAAAACAGTGAAGATGACGGGTCGTGTCTACCTAAGGGCTATTGTGCCGATTGGATTCTTCTTCAGCTTGAGTCTGATATGCGGCAACAAAGCATACCTATACCTGAGTGTAGCGTTCATCCAGATGCTGAAGGTATGGTTGTTTACGGATTGAAGGGGTCTGCATGTGCTCACCAATAAAAGGCTACCACACCTGTCGCTGTCCTCCTTGCTACTTGGTCCTTAGGGGTTGCCCCTCCGAACTTCAAGACTCTGGGAAATGTTTCGTTCATCGTCATCGGTGTGATTCTTGCCTCATTTGGTGAGATTATGTTCGACTTGACAGGCTTCATATACCAAGTCACCGGCGTCATGTTTGAGGCCACACGGTTGGTGATGATCCAGATGATCTTGAGCTCTCCAGACTTCAAGATGGATCCGCTGGTCTCGTTGTACTACTACGCTCCTGTTTGTGCTGTTATGAATGCGATTGTATCCGTCTTCACTGAGCTACCGACTTTCCAGCTTGACGATATCTACCGAGTTGGGATCATCACTCTCATCGCAAATGCCATGGTTGCGTTCCTCTTGAATGTTTCTTTGGTCTTCCTGGTGCGATATCTCTTCTCCCAGATTATGAGGATCTCTAACATGTTCCTAGATCGGCAAAACTTCTTCCCTCGTTCTAACACTTTGTGGCGTCCTAAAGGACATTCTCCTGGTTGCAGCGTCCATGATCATCTGGGGCACGCCTGTCAGCGGGCTTCAATTCTTTGGCTACAGTATTGCTTTAGGTGGTCTTCTGTACTACAAGCTCGGTAGCGAGCAGCTTAAGCAGTATGCTAGCTCAGCCGGCCGCTCATGGAACGAATTTGGCACGAATAAACCTGCCACCCGCAAATTGGTGATAGTTGGAGCTTCGGTGTTCACGGTGTTTTTGCTTCTTTGCGGTTTGGCACCCACATACGCTCCTGGCAGCGTTAAAGCTAGCTCAGAGTATTTGAAGAGTTTGCTTGGTGGTGCCGCGGCAGCTGCGGCGCCTAAACGGAAAGGCACTTGAGATAGTCAGTCGCATCAGCTAATCCTGGAGCGCAACGGTAGCGGCCGACGAGTTCTGGCAAAAGATCGGTAAGATGTTTCTAAAATCGATCCTGTCCATGGGAGGAATGGTACAAGCAGTTAAGTTCAATTGAGCTGTATGATGGATCAGAATCTTGTTTCTAGCGCAATCACAGGCACACCGGGCCCCAATTGGCATCTCATCATAATTGCCTTCTGGGCCTGGGGAGGTGCATCATGTACTTTATAGACAGCTGCATTATTCTAGCTTAGACAATTGTTTAATCTCTTCATAACTACTGCCACTGCAGTGGAGGTTATTGAATGCTCGCTTGGCACTCTTGCATCTCATTTCCTGCAAGGTCCCGTACATTAGGAGCATTGAGTCTTGCAGAAAGCAAAGGCGTTCGACTGAGTTCTCTTAGCGACTAAACACTCTTCGAGAAGAAGTATTGAGATATATTTGGTTCACCAGCAAAGATAGCCCTTTGCCGTCGAGCCGTCCCCACATTTCCATAACCCAGCCGAATCGTCTTCCCTCCTTGTCTCATGCAAGTCAGCCGAAGCCACCAGCCGCTTTGACGAATCAAGGAAGTGAAGCACAACGCCTCCGGCACTTGGCTTGCCTTACTGCGCCGATCCCCAAAAGACCCTAGCATCTCGCCAGGAACCAAAGCTCATCATTGAACTTCGACCCAAGGATATCCTTTCTTTCTTCTTTCCTCCACCTTTCCCTGCCACTTATCATTTCTTCCCATGGTTTCAAGCTTGCTCAATTGCTATATACGTTTGAAGCAAGTGTAATCTGCTCTTCGTCTTGGTCAGCCCTGCGTTGGAATATCCTCGAGATCCTCCAAGCACGAGAGACACTGCCTCCCAAGTTCTCATTCTTTCCCTTTGGCCTCAGCTCTGTCCTTAGCTGTGGCTTTTCGCGTGCAGTATGGCACGATACCACCACAGCGACCTCTCTGACGCCCCCACGATGATCATGTCACCGACAAATGGTGCTCAATTACCTCACAATTCTATGCGCTCTCATTCCTTCTCTGGTAATTCGGACACCGACGACTCTCTTCTCGTCAAGTCGCACCGTAACAACTCAACTTCTTGGACACCAGTGGATACGATGACACCTGTTTCCACGAACCCTTCGCGGAAAAGGTCGCGGGACGAAAGCGACTTGACACTGAACCATGATGGCTCTTATTTTCACGAGCAGAAAGTCAACACTCCCGCACCAATTCCAGAAGAGCCGACTTACGGCGAAGGCATGGCGCTCTTGAATCCTTCCACGGGCATCTCGATCTCAGCAGAGAGCCAGACAGGAACGTGGTACGAAGAAAAGGTCGAGGCAGGCTCGGCATTATTACCCGGAATAGAAGATCGACCAAGGATGCCCACGTCGCGAAAGTCTGTGCGCCTTGACCATGCCGCCCCTCCATCACCACGGCCGGACGACATTGTAGCAGCAGTAGCGCCAGAAAGCCTGCCAAAATCTTCATCGTCTGCATCATATCCAACCATCGACGATTTCACATACGCTCTGGGCATTGGATGGACAAGGCTTGCTACAGAGGATCCAGACATTCAAGCAGCTGCTCGAGGATGGGCTCGCTATCTAGAGAATCACTACTCGAGGCGTATACATGGTGCTGAGATTTTGCTGAAGAGCAAAGGCCTCACTGCATATCTCGTGGGCTGCCAGGATGGTTTCTATCTGTTCAGTGAAGATTTGCTGGAAGGCAGACTGGTGGGAAGGAACTGGGAGTCGTGCTTGAGCAATCTACAGACTAATCCGATCACTTTTGAAGGGGCAGAAGTCCTGCGGGCCGAGAGGACTCCAGCTCCGGAATCTGGGGTTTCATGTGGGTTTAGGTACGGCAATGAGACTGAAAAAGGCATGAATAATGGTAATGGTGCTGGTATCAACGGTCAAATGGATGTAGATTGATCACAAGGCACTGTGGCAAGGTTGCCTACGCCTACTCTTTTGGGACGAATAAGGCTGGAGCAAGATGTAGATAAAATAACTTGTTGAAATTGTTCAGCTTACCTGCTTTCCAAAGCTTTCTGGGCAGGTATTTCATACTACAGCACGCCGTCCTATCCTGCGCTGTGTAACAACTTTGGCACTTGCCAAGCCATTTTGTCAACAATCCAGATCGCGTCATTGAGACGAGGATAAAATATAAGAGCGCGTTGGTATGCGGTGAATGTCAATTATGACCTTCCCTACCCTCTCGTATGAGCGTGACTTGCTTGCATGATCTTGCAGTGTTCGTGCGAGATGGAGAGGGCATGATCCTGGATCAGAAAGACTAGCGATTCACTTGTCAATATGGTACGCAACGTCCTACTTGAGAGGCACTGTCCAGAGCTCAAACGTGCTCACCTTGTTAGAGTACATCGAATAGACACGCTACGATCCAGCCAACCTACGATCTCTTGACCGGCGGCAACGGTGACACTCCACCGCGACACAAGAAGGCGAACATTCGACAGTCACAGATTGGGAGGCCAGGTTGGTGACAACATGAGATATATTGAGCTGGCACTTAGTTTGTGTGAGCAGAAACGAGCAACAATGAAGACTTGCGAGCGCAGATCAATTCACTTAAATATGAATTGGACAATATACATCAGGAGCGCGGATTGCTCACACTACAACATGAGAAAGAACTTCGAGATGTACAATTGAAAGCTGATGCAGACTTCAAGAAGTATCAGGTGCGTTATGGGTGTACATATCTATGTTCAGTGTTTCTGATATCCTACAGGCGGCTGAAGGAGCGTCTAACAAGGCATCTCGAAAATATGAAGCTCTTTCCCAAGAATTGCGCGATGCGCAAGCACAGCATATCAACGAGAAGGCCGCCTTGGAAAGAAAGCTCAGAGACCTGCAAGAACAGAACCAGTCGCTACGAGAAGACGGAGAAGAGGTGCAAGCACAGCTCGTCGATCAAGGACGACAGCATCTCCATCAAATCAACGATGTCGAGGCGAAGCGAGTGGCATTGCAAGACACGGTTGATCGTCTTCGAAATGATATACAACGCGTCAGTCAGGACCTCGAGAGTACACAAGCACGGCTATCAAGCCGTAATGCTGAGTTCGAAAGTTTGGAAGCCAAGGTTGTGCAGCTAAAATCCCGTGCTGGAGATGGCGAAGGCCTGGCTGTTGTTCAGCGAGAGCTCTCGGACCAAGTCACGCACATCCGAAAATTAGAGTCCACAAATCGCGAGCAGCTCGCTGAACTACGCCGTCTACGAAATGCTCACCAGAGTGTACAAATTGTTGAAGAGCAGAAGAGATCTCTAGAAACCGAGCTACTGTTGTTGCAGGACGTTCACCGTCAGCTTGGAGAGGCCCAAATTCAAAAAGAAATGCTGGAAGATGAGAAAAGGACATGGAGTACCCTGTTAGAACGAGAGGGACAAGAAGCAGAATTCGAATCGCCTGAAGCCGTTGTCAAAGCTTTTGTGCAGGAACGCATTGAACGTGCCTCGCTTGTCGACCGTATGGGAAAGCTTGAAGCCGAGCTCTCTGAAAAGGATGAGATTATCAAGGCTCTCGAGGCCGACAAGCTATCGTTACAGCAGGCCGCAAAGGAGCGGAAAGCTACTACTCAAATTGGCGCCACGGATAAGCCAGACAGTAAAGCTTACAAGCGGTTAGATCGTCAGCGCATCCTCGCCGTAAAAGAGGTTGAGTATCTTCGTGCGCAATTGAAAACCTTTGATACTGAAGAAACAGTCCTGATGTCCAATGAGAATTTTGACAACCAGCGCGTGGAGCAGATCAAGCAGCTTGAATCCTTAGTCGATCAATACCGCACTGAAGTCCAATCACTTCATACCGAACTTTCCCACCGAGAATCCCAACCACCATCTCAATATCCAGAATCACGGGGAACGAAACGCTCCATTTCCGAAGCAGCAAGCTCTGAAGAAGACCAACTCGGGCCCCTTCTTCGCAAAACCAAAAACCTCCAAGCTGCCCTTACAGAAGCAACCACCAAGACGGCTGTCCTGGAAACCGAGCTCCACGCTACAAAGTCTCAGCTGAAATCAATTTCCTCCAGAGCGCGTACGCGTATCCTTGAGCTTCGCTCAAACCCAACCTCTAACCATGAAGCCATCAAATTGTCCACGCTCAATACCCTCCGCACCGAAAATGCCGCCCTTCTTGCCCAGCTACGAGGAGATGATCTCTCTAATGTGGCTGTCGTGCCCGCCGCCACGGTCGAGAACCTGACAATGCAGCTCAGCAGACTCCAAGCCGAGGTCGCTACTGCGCAGAAGCAAACGCGCCGTCTTCGTGAGATCTTCGGTAGCAAAGCCACTGAATTCAGAGAGGCTGTGGCGTCAATCCTTGGCTACAAGATTAATTTTCTGCCTAATGGGAAGGCAAGGATTACAAGTACATTTTATATTCGGTCTCATCGGGCCACAGACGGGAGTGTAGACGCCGCGAGGGAGGCTGAGGAGGACGAAGAAGAGCAGGCAAATAACAACAGTATCATCTTTGATGGGGAAGAAGGAACAATGAAGTTTTCCGGTGGTGCAAATAGCCCATTTGCAATGGAGATGAAGGAGCTGGTTCGTTTCTGGGTGCAGGAGCGAAGGAGCGTGCCGTGCTTTTTGGCAGCGATGACGTTAGAACTGTTTGAAAAGAGTTCGAAGGTAGAGGCCGAAGGTCTGGTCGGAGGAGAGGAGGTAGAAGAAGAGGGGCAAGGGACAGAGTGAAGCGCTGGCCCGGCGATATTAAAGGATTGCCTCAATATTGACCTCTCATTGACTAGTAGGGTTCACAAAAAGTAGAGACAAGTTCGGATTTAAAGTGCTTTTGCATTGCTGTGGAGCATGCGCCCTGAATAAATAAATGATAGGCTCAGGAATATCCGCATTGAACCAAATACTAAACTGGGAAATGCACGCTGTTTTAAATTGTCACGGATTTGTATGTATGTACATACAGGATGGACATACAGTAGGACTTGGGTTTCAAGTGTACTCGAGATGAATCAACCGAACACAGGCAAAGAGCAGGATTGAGCAACCAACAACCACCAACAAGCCAGTGAGCAGTCTGACAATACATCACTTTCCTCCATAAGGCTGGGGTTCAAATGCATTTTCATTTTGTGGAAGCATACTCATTCTGCTGTGTTTTGAGTATACATTTACCACTCTCTCTGGACGAGCAACTCAATCAACTCTATCATGACTTCTGAGAGCGGACAGCTAAAACGATTGACGGAGCAATCTTTGCTCGACAAAATTGACGGCTTACGCGAACTGAATATCAGTGAACATATTGCTTTACCTCAGGTGAGTAGGAAGACACATGAACGACGGACATCCAGCTCATACTGTGCATTGCGAAAGTGTTGCAATTCGAATTGCAACACTTTCGCAATGCACAGTACCAATATTGTAAAGCTGGTGGTAGTAGGTGATTAATCGAGTGGCAAGTCTTCAGTCTTAGAAGGTCTCACCGGCATTCCTTTCCCACGGGCGAATGGGCTCTGCACGCGATTTGCAACGCAGGTTACGTTCCGGCGAGCCCAGAAGGATAAGTACTACCACAGTCTCCATCATACCATCTTCTACCGCTGCTCCAGAAACAAAGGAAAGGCTACGGGACTTCAAGATCGACAACATAACTCTGCAGTCAGGCGATGATTTCATCAAACTACTTTCAAAGGTGAGACGAGCTAGCCTGAGCGTACATCAAAAAATTTAACAATCACTTGGTTAGGCATGCAATGCTATGGGAGTACCCGCGCCGGGAACCCTTCCCACTCCAGGATTGTCTACCTTTAGCGACGATATCCTCAAGATCGAATTAAGCGGCCCTGATAGGCAGCATCTGACCTTTATCGATGTCCCAGGGATCTTTAGGACTCCAACCGAGGACGTCACGACCAGAAGACGTGAGACTCGTGCAGAACATGGTCAAGTCATATATTAAAGATCCTCGAACCGTCATTCTAGCAGTTGCTCCGGCACCCGTGGATATCGCAACACAAGAAATCCTCGGCATGGCCGAAGAGGTTGATCCATTGGGCCAGCGAACGATGGGTGTCCTTACGAAGCCTGACCTTGTGGACAAAGGGACTGAAGGAGATGTAATGGATTTGGTGCGTGGGAAAAAGAAAAGGCTCAATTTTAGGTTATTGCATGGTTCGGAATAGAGGCCAGCAAGATCTTTATCATCAGTCTATCGCTGTTCGTCACAGGGTGGAGCAAGATTTCTTCTCTACTCCACCGTGGTCAGCACTTAATAAAGAACGTGTTGGCATCCCCGCTCTCCTAGATCGGCTCCGTGAAGTACTGATCGATATTCCCCGTCGTGAATTTCCCAAGGTGAAACAGGAGGTTGACAAAAGACTCTCGGATTGCGAACAGAAGCTTAAGCGTCTGGGCCCAGCCCGCGAGACCGAGGAACAGCAACGAACCTTTCTGATAGACCTGGCCACCAAGTTTCAAGAGGTAACTTCTCACGCTCTTGACGCTTACTACGGTCGAAGCTTGCTATTTGAAGAAAATCCCTTACTTCGATTGGCGACACGAGTGGTCAATCTTCACACCACCTTCTCGGATGAAACGTCTTTGAAAGGTCATACCATGCAATTTAGTGGATCCACTACGAGATATAGTGAGAAGTCCGCTACCGACTCACCCATTAGTGATGCTTCTTCAGCCGTCGATACTGCGGACGACGCTGACGAAGATGACGACGCTGACGAAGATGCCACCGCGGACATCTCACTTTCAATAAGTGAAGGGTTTGGGCAACTTGAGCTTGACAGGTTCCCAGAACTTTCGGATTTTATCCAAGGCCCGTGGAGATGCCCCTCTCCAGAAACAGATAACATTTTCGATTGGATTAAATCTGTATACCAAAGTTCAAGAGGGTTTGAACTTGGTACCTTCAGCCCGTCTATTCTTCCAATCATTTTCCAAGAACAGTCAAAGAAGTGGGAACCCCTTGCCCTTGCCTATATTAGCGACTTCATTGGAGTTGTTCACACTTTCACATATGATCTCATGACAGCCCTTTGCGCAGATCCGCGTATGTTGTCAAACCTTCGGGCACTCATCACTGATGATCTCGTGGAAGGATACAAGAAAGCCATGAGCCACACCCACTTCATACTTCAAGTGGAACGTAAAGGTACTCCACTGACCATGAACCACTATTTCAACGACAACCTCCATAGGGCTCGACTTGAGAGAATAAAAGAGTGCCCTGAAAAGTCAAGTTGTCGAGGTTAGACTTGGGAGTGGATTGCAGAAAATGGTGAACGTAGATACAATCTCCGATTCTATTCCAATGGGCAACACAGATCACACAGTCGAGGATATTCATGCTATCCTGAAATCATATTACAAGGTCGCTCGAAAGCGTTTCGTCGACGCGGTTTGCATGCAGGCAGCAGATCATTTTCTCGTCACGGGATCCGAGAGTCCCCTGGGGCTGTTTACGCCCTCCTTCGTGCATCGACTGAGCGCGGGAAGTCTCACCACAGTCGCTGGAGAGGAAGTAGCTTCGAGGAGAGCACGGATTGCGCTGGGACAAGAAATTAAAGGTCTGAAAGACGGCAAGAAATTGCTCAGAAGCTAAGCATGTAAGATATTTCGATGGTGACTCAACGACAATGACAAAAGCATTCTCTAGGCAGTGGCTCCTTTCCATGCTAACGTACACCAGACTTGGCCCCAAACGATTGATTCATTAAGCTCTGCTCTGAGACCATACATAACGAGTGGTTGAGGAGCTCAACAGAGTCTTAAGCTGCCAGCATGATTTACGAATGTGAAGATTGCATCGTAACCGCGCATGTCTTGTCCTCCTGACTAACACAGGAGATTCTGGTCTGAGAAGCCCATTTCCTCAACGGCAATTTCTTGTTGCAAAGCTTAACGCACTCCTGAAGCTGGAAGTTTCCCATCGCTCTATATGAAATACGGTTGGTAAGAACGTACCACAACCTTGCGACTAATTGTTCATACTTGCTTGACGTATCTTTGCAGACGTACAGAACTACTACGCAGTCCTAAGGAACGTGATGCTTGTGGTATTCTTGCAAGGCCCGCAAGGCCCCTTCCGAAGTGTACACCATTTACTGCGAGAGCTAGATCGTTCTAGAATACTTTCTTAATCTAGTGGACATCCCTGGATTCCTCAGTCAAGTTGGAAGCTCCCTCCCCATGGTGCCTGAAAGCATACCTGTGTTCAGTCCTGACTCCCAAGGGTGGCTCATTTGAATGATGAATTACCCTGGTTCGTTCTCACGCAAGGCAGACACATCTTGTGCATACCCCTCTTGGCGCGGTTGGCTAGACTTTCAACACGTGACCACATCTTACGGAGGAGTTTCTAAAATCCTCAAAAGTTGTACAAAGTAATGCTCAAGTGTCTTTTACTTCAGTGCTTCCCGGCTATTTCTGATCAACAGCACAGATCGCCTTGGGTACCTCTGAAGGCTAATGGGCGCATATGTGGCGATGAGCAGAAACACAGCTGCGGAGATACAAGTTAGGGTCTGATTATGCTGCATGTATCACATGTTTGATTGGCTCGGCCCTGACCGGCTGTCATGCAGGCAACCAAATCCATGCAACGGGGCGCAGCGGCACCACTCCCCCGTACCCAGCCTACCTCCTAGCCTAGCTACTACTGTTTGGTGGAAGCATCCACAGGACATCAGAAGGCTAGTAAAAAATCTTCTACTCTGCTCTGCTTGGAAGAAATTGTGGAAGCATCGATCCATCCACGGCCCTAAAGCTTTCATAATGGTAACTCGTATTCCTGATCAGAGACTTGTCTACCTTCATTGCGCATCAGTCTTCAAAGGAGACCGAGCACAAATACGGAAGCTAAAAAAGGTTACTGAAGTTCTCTCCAAGTACCGACAGTCTATCAAAACTCTCACCAATGAATTTTCTTTGGATGCCATCGCTCCTGTTGCCAAGGCACTGTTAGACCGGAAAATCTTTGAATCAGAAGCCTGTGCCAAGCTACACTTCCCAGAACTTTTCCAACCATCCGAGACACAAGAGGCCGAACGAGTGGCCTCAGAAGCAGAAGCCGCAAGAATCGAAGCTGAAGCGGTGCAGGAGACAATAGTGACCTCCGATGAAGAATGCGAGGAGGAGATATTGAACACCACAACTAGCCAGGGTCAAGGACTACCATCTCGTGCCGCGGCAGGTACGATTGAAGGAAGTGCTCAAGATATCCCAGCTGAACAAGGGTAAATGACCTATCTGACACGAGCTCGTTGAGAATGCAAGAGTGAAACTGATCTGCCCTAGCAATGTACCACAAAGCAATAAGGAACGGGATGTTAACCCAATACCCCGGCTGCATCCGGTTTACTTACCCGTCAGAACTCAACATCAGGTTTTAACACTGGTGCAGTCGATCTTGGAGGGTTGTTGTTTTCAATTCGGCAATACTTGGGTTCCGCAGCTGATGAAAGCGCAAAAGTGGGAAGAAGCAGAATCTATCGAACTGACTCGATGGGTCCAGATATTTTCCAAATATACAAAGGACCTGCCAGTCTCAGCCACAACGGCAATAGCTGGCAAGAGTTTGAAAGAGGTGCTGTTCGCAACCACCAACTTACGACATTCGGCTGTTCATCGACTGAACACGAGCGCGGCGGGAATTTTGAAAATGCTCGAGGCCGCAATCATCTTCACAGAAGCACTGACTGACACAGCACGAGCGACTTGTATTCGGAAGATCAAAGATGAAGTGGCTGCCATCGTTGATGATATTGTTCAGCATCAGACTCTGCTAGAGCGCAAGTTGTCCGACCAGCTGAATGAGTTCGCCCGTAAAAGAGCAGAGATTGACGAGCTAGAGAGACTGGCGATTGAGGATATGCTCGACAACGACAAGACGCATCGAGGATCGGCCGGTTCAGTGGTTGAGGGCTTCCTAGCCAACCTCACCAAGGCTGCACAGGCTTGCGCTTCTGAAAGCAAGGAAGAAGACCAGAAAGGGGCCTCAGGATCTGCACAGGATGCATTATCCGATGAAGGTACGCTTTCATTTCCGTAGGTTTCCTGAAGTGTATTCTATACTGACACATCGAACTGTAGACAGCAATAGTGAAGAAGACCCCGACGAAACAAACGCCGCCACTCATCCTGGGCTTCTGGATCAGAGCCAATCAAAACGAGACGGGAAACTCGAGCAGAACAATAGCCAAGTCGCTTCCGTTTCAGGGCATGGTGAAGATAACGAAGAAAATCCATTAGATGCTGATGTTGACAGAGACTTCGTAGATACAGTTTCATTCACAGCGAGGAATAAAAGGGATAGAAAAAAGAAGCGCAAAGATCGCCGTAGTGCTTGTGAGCACATCAGCGAGATCGCACCACCCCTGGAAGATTTCCCTGCGATAAATGATCCTTCGGTTCATAACCATTATCCTGCTGAATACAATACAGCTGAAGGGAAAGTTGTCTCTGATATAGAAATTGACAATTCGCAAGCAGATAAGGTCGTGGTGGTGGCAGATCCTTTCGAGCGTAATTACGCTGCCGCTGGCCATAGGATACCATCTGCTCCACCATTCGCGGGGAGTGACGCAAAAATCCTCGAGGAAACTATAGTTGTGGATGATGAATATCCCACTATTCTGATGGCAGAAGAACCGTCTCCCGTACTCGTCCTAGAAGAGCAAGTCGAAGCAGGTTCGGAGGGTCCTCCTTCAGTGTCTTGTGCGCCGGCTCCACCAGTTCTAGTCGAAGCATCGAGCGCCGAACCAGAAGAAACCAGGAAATACGCCGTTGTGCTGAAAATCCCTCACGGGTCAGAAGTCCTCATGACGATGGTCTGTCTCAGCTCTGCAACCAGGACGGCAATCCTAAACGAAGCCGAGGAACTTTATGCAGAACGTGTTCTTCAGTGCCAACCGGAAGAGAAGGGATGGGAGAGAAAATGCACTCGCAGGCTGCTGACAGTGACAATGGAAGGGCATGAGGTGGACATGTCGGCATTTGGTTCGGAAGACCTAACGTTTTTGGTTGAGAGGATCTCTAAATCTGGTATCCCGATGTTCACTGTCGAGATATCACAGACGATGACTTATGTGGGCTAAAAACAGGAGTCTCATTCAATCAACCTGGAAGCAGTCTGCTGCATAAGAAACGTCCGTCGCTCGACTCATTAAAGTCAGGTGTAACTTAGTGTTAAGGGCGTGAGGGGGCACCCTTGGCTACCTTAGTCTTGTTTAAAATTCAGAGGCGCCTATCCTACGCTTTTGATTGATCGATCTCGACTGCAATTTCGGAGAGACTTTCGCTTACGCGTACAGCCCTACTAACTAGTATATATATACGTCCTCAACTCCTTGACTTCCTAGTTTCGCCTCAACCACTGCACCGTTCGACAGTTATAAGCCTGGCCACGCTCTCAATTGACATTAGATAGCCTCTGAGCAACCCTATTGGTCGAATTCAGAGATTTCTGTTTCTGATTTCACCCAAATGGGTCGTCAAGTTGCTATTCAACGTAGTTGAAGCGTCCCCGGGCTCCTAACTGTTGAACGAAAATGACCGCGGCCCTCAGAGGACCGTGCAGCAGCTTTTGCTTCGAGACTTAGACTCAGTTACGGGTTGGTAGCATTGCCAGAAGACAGCGGAGCATTGTTTGAGTGTAGCCAAGGCACAGCCAGTCAGTGAGGGGTACATCAATTAATTGTGGTTCGAAACCCACTGGCGCTGTCCTTTTGGCGGAGTGGTCGATGTGTCCCTTCTCTCAGTCTTAGGGATCTTGATGGCCGGCTGGCATGTGTACGTAGTACTACCGGGGGACATAAAGTATTGTTAATTCAGCGCTGGTATCTTTACTCGAAAACGTCTTTTGTGCCAAACAGGTTGTTAGAGGATGTAGCAAATAGCGTACGGAGATACCAATTGAATTGATTGAGTTACTCCTATCAAGAGGCCCATTTGCTCATACTAATAGCTATAGAAGCGCATTACTGTAACAGCTCAGAAACAGCATTTGGCGTTCAATTCGTATAGCAATGCTCACTGCCATAAATAACAGGGCGTAACAGTTACAAGAGCGTTTCGTGCGTTTTGCATGCGGGGACCTTGTACCATCATGCTAGTACGTAACAGATACGTATCATAAACGCAGGGATTCTAACACAGGTAAGCCCATATCAGATTAAGGGTAAATTTTTAACCTATTTGGAAGAACATACAGAGTAATATTGTGATTTAATGCCCCTCTTACATACATATTAGGCTAGTCCTTATCGAGCGATTTCATGGCGTTCTCTCTTAGCATTACAAGTCGTTACTAAACCGAACTAATAATACTTATGCCTCACCCCGTAGTAGACATCCATGTGGCGTTATATTATAACGAGCTGCTACTAGTATCATAATACGTAGTAATATTATTTCCTCCCCTTATCATAGTAAGATGACTGGAGCGGGTTTCAGATTTTGGGGTGTAGCGCTAACCTAAATATCCAACACTGTGTCGTAAAATTTGTGTATCTTCTAATTGGTCACTATGACGAGCCACTGGCGTACCTTAACTGATCTGAACGAATGACAGACGTTATATGAAACCTTAAGTCAGTTAAAGTGTATGCTAAGTCATATCAGGATCGAAATGCTGTGACCTGCTCTTTAAAGTGTTGGTGAAGTCTGTTATGAAAAGTATATCTACTAGTTAGGTTCGAAACCTAAAACCGTTGTCCTTTAGCGGGGTGGTAGATATTCGGTTCCTCTGGTGAGACATTTTGATTCGTTCTAATTGAGTAAGCCGCTAATGATAACCTTTACAACCCGATGGCGCGTTTCTAGTAACCAATTAGAAAAGATGCAAATTTGCGACAGAGTGGTGGATAGGCGCTGGACACATACGTAGTAACTTTCCCAAATGTATTTCTGCCCTTGTCAATTGTTCCCGCTCAGTTCTCTCCAAATTGTGAAGACCAACTCATCAGAGGATTTTCTGAAAGCTACAGCAGGGCGTCAGCTACTATGGGCGATTCCGGCGAATGCTTACTATGTCTTGGCACTCCTGACGACCAATCGGTCCACCGGTGGGACACGTTTGATCGTGTCGTTCGGTCAGGCTTCTTCTTGACACTAGACACCACCAACTGGACTCTAGTCACGGCTCTAATCACTATCGCCCTCACCATTCTCATTAGGAGATTGCTAAGGCCTTTCGCCGCCTTACTCTTCGTCTTTCTTCCAGACGCCTGGCGTGACTGGCGAATCGACCAATTCCGTGTAATTCTGGCAAACACCACCTCGGCTCCAGACGCCATCTTTAACGTAGCCGTCTGGCGGCTGTTGAAGACACGCTCGTCGCCAGCCTGGGGAGCATCGGCCCTTTGGCTCGCCTTCGCCTTCTCCATTCTCATTCTATCGCCTCTTAGTGCGTTTGCAGTCTCTAAGCTACCGGCCGTTCCTGGAAACCTTCGCCGTGGGGATGATTATGTCTGCCCGGCCTTCTTCCACTTTCCTGATCAAAGCAACGAGTTGGCCTTCCAGCAACCATCCATAGCCCGCGCCTTCGACAGGGTTGACAGTACGTCGCCGAATTATACGTCATTAAATGCAGCGGCCATTGGCCTGCATCATCCTGAGGATCGAGTCTACTATCCCCAGGGGTGTCCAGACTGGGCGCCGGTCTGCAATCGTAATCGGACTCTTCTCGTTGGTATGGACTACTGGATCACGCCCCGCGACCTGGGCGTGGGCGGAGCTGGCGATGTTCGGTTCGGAGTCTCGGAGCATTGCTATTTAACTGAATTTCACTCCCGCCTTGTCGAGGTGCGCGATGGTTACAATGTTTACGGGGTCTTATATGGAGACTGGGTTGATACAAGCACCAACAAATCCGAATATGCTGATAGATACGGCCCGATGGTCACGGATACGTGGCACAGTTTGGCGGCGAATTCTGCTGGAGCGTACGAATTTACACCATTTTCCTCTACGAATGACACGCTTCTTAGGAACCAGTTGCGAGTGAATGACACGATTCGGCATGCCGGAGATCTAACGCTGCTCCTGCTGACGCAATGGGGAGTTCGAGTGCAAGGTCAAAGCAATGATCCCCTCTTCCCCACTACTAACTACACCAATCTAACACGAGGTGATATTCGTTTCACTGGTAGATTAATCGACGCACTCATGTGCAATACTACGTACTCCTACTGCGTGAAATCAAAAGGCGCTGAAGAATGCACCACTCCAGGACGCTTCGCCAACCTCAAGAATTCAGTTTCGAAACTAACGAACCTCAGCCTGTCTACCAAGGGCTTTCTAGAAGTTTTGACCTTAAGCAGCTATGCACCGCCGATTGGCCAGGTACTTCCCCACATCAACGGTGTGTTGGCTTCGCAGACTCTCGTCGGCTCGCCTCGCTACCAGATCGCTCCAGAAAAGGTCAGCGGCCGGTCAGAGCTGCTACGTCTGATGCTTTCCGGGCGTCAATTCCTTATAGCTGGCAACCCTGCCTATGAGTACTGGAAGCGCAGTCTGTCGCCCATCACTCAAACCATGCCGGAGATAGTCGTGCTGGATAACATCACCAACATTAACGCTGAATTTAACCAGTCGTTGGACGGTATCGCCCGCATGTTCACCACCCACGCCATCCAGAGCATGTGCTCCCGCACTCTCATCGACGACCCCCAGTATGTTATTGTCGCCTGCACCGCAATCGTTACTATTGCCGTGCTCTGGTTCGTCATCATCCTCCTTACGATTCCCCCACTCACACGCCGCCTTTTTCCGCGGCAGCGTCCGTTGCTTTTGAGTTGGAGAACCAGGGGAGTTGGCCAGCTACATCGCCTCTTGGTCGAGCAGCTGACCAATAAGTCCTGGCCAGGTTTGGCTTCCGATGAATGGCCCCAAGGGGTTGGCGAGGTGCCCCTGTTTGGCCCAAGCGGTCAAGAGGTTGCTTATGAGCTTGTTGATGGCGGCCAGCGTAAATATCAAGGCTTTAAGTTAATTCATGAGCAAGAAGAGACTGGTATTTAAGATAGATATTACTCACACGCCTTCTCCAGTGTAAGTTGTCTTCCAATAGTCAATCTATGGTCCAGCAGCACATTGAGAATTGCCAGCGCTATTCCTCCAATTCTCACCCTGAATTTCTAGGTAGTGTCTACACAATGGTCGATTCAATCATAGTGGAGGCGTGCCGTAGAGAAATTCTCCGCTTGTGAGCCGAGTTGTTAGACCTTGGTTCTCTAGCTGGGTACTACTTATTTGCCTGCTTCAGCGATATCATCTATCGCAGTTTCTTGGGTTTCATCTCTCTTGAAAAGATGGCGGTAAGCCTGGCCCTCTATGTAAAAAACCATAGCTTATGATACCCATAATCAGACACATCAATAAGTCAGAAGGATATCTCAGTGTCACTTGGATGAGATAACCTTATTATCTCACTAACACGAATGTGTAATGACTGTGGCTAATGAAGCGTGGGGATCGTGCGGGCTTAATGTGAAAGCGAAGCTTATTGCCTATTGTTAAAAGTGTTGCAGTTCCTTGGCATATGTTTATATATATCGCAGGCAGGCTTCTCCTACGGAACGTTTGGAAGAGTCGAATGCTGATTTTTCGTGTGCCTCAAATCAAAAGCCCTGTATCTACGGCCTACTTTTTAAAGACTCGATTGAATAGAAGTATGTTTTTCAGGCTGGAGTAGCAGGGCTGTAAAGACGTGAAGCAACTCCAAAATCGCTTGGGTGTACATGACAACATGTGTGTAGATAACGAGACAGGAAGAGATGGGGGAAGAGACACTGGGGGAAGCCGGGCGGAGAGACCGGGACACACAAAAGAAGAGGGTAGAGAAAAGAGGAGAGAAGGGAGAAGAGAAGGAGAAGGAAACGGAGGGGTGAACAGTGACAGTGATTAGACAAAGCGATATGCAACCCACTGAAGGTTGGTATGGTTGATTTGGGATATTTCAAGACGTCATTTCCTTCAATATCAAACTTCAATATCAAGGCATTCTTCAAACCGTATATCAAGAATATCTTCACGGTACTATATTGCTCAACGTCCGGGTCGCCACCATCAAAATGACCGATTGCGCTGATGATGCACCGATAGCGCCGTGTGCGAACATTAGCTAGAGAGGAGGAAAGGTGGCAAGCGATGGTAAAGCAATTTGGGCCCAGGGTCTCTTTCTCAAGCATCTTGTTACTTTCTGATGGAAACTCGTGTCTCTTGTGGCTAAATAAACTCAGCTTTGGAATATAAACGGAGATGTGAATAGCATAGGTCATGTCAATAAGCAGCCTTCCAGTGGCCCATGAATAGTGCCTCTCAATCCATGTTCGGATTTACGAACGCCTCCGGCACGCGCTGATTTGACATAGGAAATGAAACCCTTCGTTGCCGTATTGGCAGATATCCGTTGCTGCTCCTCTGAAGCGGCGCGTATGGGGCCACGGCACTATGCTGAACTACCGTCGAAATGTTAGTATTGGCTTGGAAGGCGAGTATAAATCGGGGTACAATTACTGTATCTCTAGGAAGCACAGCCAATGAAGGTAGCGCTCAACAAATATCACCAACCCATCATGAAAGATCACATAACTATGATCTGACTATAGTTATGTTCCTTCGCCTGCTTGAAAGCACAATTCAGGCAGCAGTCACGCTGAAGAAGGGGTATGCCAGCCTCACAAGCAAGGAGCTGCGCAACAGGGTTGTCTCTGGTCTGTGTGATGGCAATTTTCTTGCCATCCGCAAGAGGCCCGGCAATCGAAGTAGTAAACACGTCTTTGGAGTATTCTTCGTCAAGCAGGCAGCCGGGGCCGTGTTCACAAGGTGCAGCTATCTGTACCACCAATGACGAGATGATGATATCCAACAGATTGAGATGCAAGCTTTGCCCATTACAGATTGCGGTAGTCCGAAGTTCCAACCCGGAAGAAAATTCTCGAATAGTAAAGACCAGATTAGAATGCTCTCCCAAAGATGTAGGTGTGATGTGTCCTTTCCGTTGGTATAAGGACTTGCTGGCTCTGGGCCTTACTTCTACACTGGTAGAAAGCAGGCTCCGATAATATCGACCATCCACCAACATGCGGCCATCTTTCAACTCATACCGGACACCTTCATCTAGCCCTCGCTTTAGCTGGAGGAGTGAAGCGGGGCAGATTGTGCTAGACCTATTCGAGTGAGCCAATTCAATGTCTCTCCCCTGGACAAGCTCCATCAAATAATGGTGAATCCGTTGACCGGGGTACTCGATGGGACGCCCCACTTTAAAAATCTCACCGTAGATGGTGTCGAGAACAACGTTGTATTCTAGGTCGCAATAAGATTCGTCGGGTGCTAATGTAGCATGTTCTTGTGCGTGTACATAGAAGTACCAAAATCCACCCGAAAGCGCTTTACCTATGCACCGCCACAGATTGCGTGTGGCGCAGTTATATTGCCTTTCGACCGTTTTCCAACCTTTGTGAAGGTCACATTTCCCACAAGTGCACTGAGATTTCACTCCAGCACAGCCAATGAAAGACTGAACCAAGTTGCGATATGCTGATTTTAGGTCTTTGAATTGACCAGATGGTACTTCCCGAAAGACAACCCTACAAACATGGTATATTCGCTGCATCGGCTCTGGCCCTAGGAGCGAGAACATATTTAGCCGTGGCGAATCAACCCAGGATACCTGTACCAGGTGGGGAAGTAATAATAACACGTCGCAGCACGCAACAAGCAGCGCTGAGGTGCACGTAACACCCATCTCCGCGAAACGAATGAACAGCCAGTCTGCGACATGTCCTGTCCATTCAAAGTAGTATGACGATGGTGGCCGTGGGGCTTCTTCAGACACGATGTTAATTGGCAGTGAATCTGGCGTTTCTGTCTTCAGTACCTTTTCAACACGGATCTGGGTTGGACAGCCCGAATCAGCGGTCTTGTCGAGTTCCAGGAAGATCAATTTGCTGGTGCCTTCTCGGATAATAAAACTCCCGATAATCAACGTAGTATCCATCGGGAACAGTATTGCTGCAAGAGCCACAATATAACCCATACCCTGACTGCCAGAGATTCGAACCAAGATCTCCTCTTCACGAAATGCTCGAGACAGTGCTGAAAGCAAGTCCACCATAGAGTCTCTGCTTATCGAGTGGAGAAAATCAGAAGGTACTGATTCCTCAAGTTGCTCGAAGACTTTGTGTATGTACAGCACTTGTTCTGCAAGAATGTTTCCGAATCCCAAGGCTGACAACTTCCCATCTAAAAGTTGTGAAACATCCGCAAGTTGTGCAATACTGGATATCGCTAAATCCCTCCGAAGTACGTTCCTACTTAGTTCAAATAGTATATCGCCAGATTCCCTAGGATAAAGGTTCACCAAGCAGAAACACAATAGCGCTATAGCCTGGCCACCCGCTGATTGCGCCATCAGCGAAGCGGCATCGCCTTTTCTCCAACCGATGGCCATTCCTAATTGATCCAGAGGTACAGATGAACATCGCTGTAGCAGATCGGGTACTCTCGCAGCATACCGTCCGCTTGTGTGGAAAAGATCTCCAAGACTTTGCAGCTGTATCATGGCCATTGGAGAAACATTGTCGGTGCTCAAGGCTGCGATGAGTGGCGAGAAGGCAGCCAGTCCATTGAGTGTAAGCGCGCCGACATCAACTTGAGGGATAACATCTCTCGGCATTTTTGATAAGTCAGGAATATATTTTCATTTAGATATGTAGTCGAAGATGGTGCAACTTCATTTTCAGCCTCGTCAGTCCTGTTTCTATAGGTAGACTAAAAAATGGAATTAGTAAGCAATCACGTGGACGTTCGCATCAGGTTGCCTCGGGCCTCTGTGCCCAAATCGACAGCGTACGCCCATTGAGCACACCCTAGTTGGTGTAGTTTCATCACCTCCACAGCCGGCACGACCATCACTTCCATTAATCATAACATAGGATTGCGGGGCATATGTGGCGATCATTCAGTAATGGCCACCTGCGAACAGCGTGAGGGTACTGAGCCTGGTGCTGGCCTCTTAACATCCCGACTACCTCTGAGGCTACTATAATTACAATTGCTTTGCGCAATTCTGCCCCACTGCTTTGGTCCCTGAAGATGGAAGGAAAATACCGGGCCAATAGTGTGGTTGGGTCTATTTTCAGGATCCTGTAAGAGCAGAGTCCTTGCTGTCGTTCCCTTATACGCCACATTTGGCTCATGTGGGCTGATACATTCTGAGAGGCCCATCGTTTTTAGCAGGCCTCTCCGGTCTTCCTCTAAACAGTGTAACCCATGATGGTTGTCTTTGGCTGTTGTCGGATTCTGAGAGTCTTAGAACAATTTGGTAAGAAGCTACTAGTAATTGATGATGCAACCTCCATACTTGGCTTGCTGTCTTCTGCTTTTGCCCTTGTTGCATCATTCGGTTTTGGCTGTTAGGTCTGAAGACCGTCGCCTCTGTTGTACTGGGGCAGTTTTCAGCCGCCAACGCCTGCGAACTCTACAGCTCGAGCACTGGAATTTGACTCTAAAGCCTCAACCTATGTCGCTGGTTTTGTAGCCGCCTTCTCTCGTGGGGGGACCTACCCAGCACTCAACTTCGGAGCAGCTTGCGGAGGTCAGTCCGCTCAGCAAACGGTCAGTGATCTCCGAATTCTGCCAGAGAGGTGCCAGGCAGTGATGGATGCAGAACGACGGCATACTCAATATTTGGAGAAAAAACTAGGCTAGTCCTAATTGAGCGATTTGGTGGCGTTCTATCTTGGCAATTACATGTTGTAACTAGCGTGGAGCTTACATTACTTATGGCCCCCCCGTAGTAAAGGGGGGCTACGCGCGGGTGAAAAACTCTCATAAATTTCGCCACCCAGCTTCGGGCCATGACTATCGACTTGTCCCAACTCCTCAGTTCAAGCCCAAGTTCCAGCTTCGTTTACACCACGCTATTCTCGAGCATGCTCCTATTGATTCTTGATTTCTACTAGACAAATCATTATTGTATAGTTAAGGAGTAGGTAAGGTAAGTAAATCCTCGAGTCATATTTTGAGCGAAGAACCTAGCCGACGTCATGGGCAAGGCTGAGAGTGCGACCGCCTTGTGGCCTCTCATTGAATTTATTCAAGAGGTGGAGTTCTTTTACTTTCTGGAACGTTTATCGCAATGTCAGCTGTTAATTTCTAGCGATGGCTGAACCGGTTTCGCTGGCCGCTTCTCTTATAACGATCGCAGCTACCGCCTCTGAACTGTGTCAAACTGTTTATCAAACCCTTTCCGCCCTGAGCGAAGTGCCAAAACAGCTTTGCTACATCCACAGCGATCTCGAGGACTTTTACAAAGTTTTAGGAACGCTCCAGGCTCTCCTTCGTGATGAAGAAACTGTCGGCGGTGTGGTGCAACCCATCACATCTATCAACCTTCAGAACGTTTTGAATAACTCTGTTGTCATTTTCAAGGAACTGGCCTGTCTTATCAAGCCCTTTGAAGAACAGGGGGGCTCGACAACTTTGACACTTTGGCAACGAGTCAAATGGGTCTTTCGAGAGAAAGAAAGATTAGAACTAAGAAAGATGTTGATAGCAAACAAGATCACGCTGAATCTAGCCATTTCGATAGCATACCTGTTCGTTGCTCCGCTTGACATAAACACAAACCTTCGACTGATGACTATTTAGTTATAATTCGAGCGCATGTCATGCAAGAGACGCAAGGATGCAGACTAACATTCTCACCCGCATTCGCAATATCGAGGATACCCTTCCTTCAATACTCCAACAGTTTGAAGATATAAAGGCCGCCAGACTTCCAATGTCGGCCCCCTATGGCAGGACTGAGCGAGAAACTCTTAGGTCCGACCATGATTTTGCCCTCCGCAACTTTCTCAATGATGCGACATCATTGTTCTCCAGTGATAATATCCGGAATGCTCCCAGCATGCAAGTCAGCTCGTTCTTAGGCTCAAAGGCTACTGACGCGGTCACATTTCAAACAGCGCCAGCGCGAGTCACTGCGAGGAGTAGGAATGCCAACAATACAGAACCATCGCAACACTCTCCCATACGATACTCAAAGAGAAAATTTAGAGGAAACGTACCTCCTTCAGGTCATGAGCTTGAATCCGACGTTTTAGACGGGCTCAAAGAGCCTGCCTCAGCTCCGAGAACACGTTCAGCCCTGGGATCCTCCATCCCCAACAGACCCTCCAGCCAAGCTAATATTAAAGGTGGTTTGCTCGGTGAAAAGATATTTCGCTTACTCAGCAAGATCCGGCTATATCGCAGACTTTTTCTTCCACCAGATGACTCCACGCCAGGTCCCTCTCACCCTTTGGCAGGGGACAAGGCCTGTTTCCCAGAAATTTCAGGGGAGGAACAGTGGAATCAACAACTCTCACGGTACGAGATGGAGGCTTACGAGATGGCGATCTTTCGGGACTATGAGATGCCGTCAACTTATGAGCTGCCGTCAAGTTACTACGCCGATTGGGCAGATAATCCTCTGCCAGAAAGAGAGAATGTCATAGGCAGGAGGGATCTGGCCATTAGGGCTAGTCCTGATTGGGCATAGCGCTGTTACCCTGCTATTTCTACTTCTTCTCTATTCGAGGCCTATCCTAAACTAAGTACTACCAGAAGATAGATCACCAATACGAATCGTTGCTACGCATTGCGTCCCTGAACCCCCAGTCTTATTGTAGGCTAGATATGATAGAGAAGGTGTCGGCCAGGAACCCAACATGACCAGTTGGCCAGGCGAAAGTCGAATAGTGAATAGCATGATCGGCTGCTTAGAAAACAAAAGCACGGTCTGCCATTCCAACGCGAAGCCACACTCCCGTATCCTTGCTGTTGTGGGCCGTTACAACCTATACAAGGCCGACATGCGTTATCTCAATGAACGGGGTAATTTTGTTTAGGTGCCATACAGTGCCCGGGAATACTCCCAGTAACTAGGATACCAACCTGCGAACTCCCAGTCGATAATCATCGGATCATATGCTGCTTGACCATCCTTGCCGCAGCGAGATTGTATTCGTAACAGAACGTTTATTTCGATCTCTTTCTCCGTTTCCTCAACTCGAGCTCTCAAGGCTTTCTTTCTCTTTTCGATATACCCATAGCATTCATCGCTAAAATTGCTGAAGCCTTGCACACTTGAGGACAGACCATACACCAAGGATGCCACGTTCTCAGGAGCACAAGACGCCGTTGCTCATACTTGTAATTTGTTTTACCTATCTATGCAATGAGGTAGTCCTTTCGAGGATTGGAGACAAAAATATCCTGCCCTTCGCCCATGTTATTCTTGCCTTTTTGAATGGCATGGCGTATGTCCCTGGTGCTCTCATATCTATCGAAGGGAAGGTACCATGGGAAGCCATTGTTGGCTTCTTCAACACGGTGGGAAGGTCGGGAAAAGTTGAATCTCGACTCGAAGGGCCTGAATTTCCGCAGCCACCGAGCGGGACTGGCCGGCAATTACCAGAGGACTTCATCATGCTCGGACTTATTTGGACGCAGCATCACTTTCCCCGCGGTTTCTTCCAAGCTCAAGTGGGCAGCGAGACGAACGGACGAGCTTCCCAGTCAGGCCAGACCTCAAGTCGAGCGATGTTTCCACCTTGAGTGTTACAGGATCGGCTTCCACCAAGTGCAAGACACCTGTCTTTTATTTTGACAGATAAGCTTTCCACTTGATCGGCAGCTAGCTTCATCCGGTCATGCTACTGGATCTCAACTTCCAATCAATATATTTCGCGTCATTTCATCTTCATGGCCGAAAGAAATTGATGTTCCTGCCTCCTTTTCCCTGCCTTCTTCTATGCTCCGGATAAAATGCAGATGCACTGTCACGTTTGTCGTTTAGCTGTCGTCCCTTAACTGATCAACATCCCAATGCGATGAAACTCCCTGTGTGATTAAATTCGGTCGAGGTACTTCAAATCTGCTCTCATTATAACGCCCCTCGGAACACATCTTCTGACATCCTTAACCGATAGTTCACCTGCCCTTTTCCCTTACAACATAGGCATTTTGGGCCTCAAACCTGTTTGGAAGGAGTCGACGTCGCCTCCATTAATAGAGTATTGATATAGGGCACTCACTGGCTTGCCCTAATTCCTCACTGAGAATGCGTTCAGCTCTGCCCTGCAGGCCCTGTAAATTCTGTAGATTTATGAGTACTATGTTTTGCAGTCTTTTCTGCTTCCAAAGCTTTTGCTGTAGGCGCCCCATTTTTGGCCAGCTCTTGAATACTGCACTGCTGGTAAGAGCGATTAAGAAAGAGGGCGCAGGCGACTTCACACGAGCCTCGAGCTCCTCCTTGACATGCTCAGGGTAGTCGGGGTGCGCAGTCCACAGGGCCATGATAGAGGAGAAACACCAAGGAATTCTATACAGAAACCGGATCCGGAGCACAGCAGAATCAATCAAATAAAGAAAATTTTACTAGAGAGGAGATACGGGTAATGCGATCCCTACGTTGTTCCCGCCAAGGATCACTGACTAAATCGAGTTTATCCGAAGCGGGCGATCCCAGCTCCGAAGTTGGCGGTCCCAACGCATACCCGAAGTTCCTCCCGCACCCGTGCATACGTGACCTTCTTTCCAAGTTGACAACTTCTCCCAGCGAGACGCATGCGGCACAAAAAGCTGTAGTATAACCCTGCCTCGCGATTAGAGGAAACCTACCTTGTCGGCCACGAATTCTTAATTTCTCGCAACACTGAGCACACTGAACCCCAAGAAATTGAAAAGTCATATTTCTTATGCTCAGTGCCGCTCTTTAGATGCGAACCGCTTCATAACGCCTCCCACTCGATCGATCGAACCAATGTGGAACGACATTGACTGGGATTTTCGGGATGTATGTGCGCAATTGGACAAGCCTGTGTATCACCGAATGTTGGACATTCAGAGAAAGGGTTACTCATCCGGAGGAAAGACATTGAATCGACGATGTGTTGAGAAAAGACGTAAGAGAAGAAATGGACAGTATTTTTGGGACGATGTGGATGGAGCAATCGAGCTACGTTATGTTCAACCGCGACAGGGTTATATTGCCGTGTCTTGCCCTTGGCAGCTTCCTAGGCCTAACGATGTCGTGACAGGGAAGTATCGGATCGAGCCGGACTGTGACATGAAAGAACTTAAATATCCTCAAGATGTGGTGCTAGATAGGGTCACAAAGTTTGCCGATGTCGAAGGTATGCCTTTCTGGATCGATAAACTATGTATCGACCAGCTAGATGGCAGTGATGAAAAAGAAATTGCAATCCAATCAATGGACATGATATATAAGCAAAGCGCGCTGTCGCTTGGTTTATTATTTGTGCGCATTGATTCGAAGGAAGAAGTAGAATGTCTTCGCGATCTGATGTGCGGAAGTTGCGTTACGGAATGGCAGAACCGTCGAGGAAATGACGAATACAGTTTGGCCGTTTCTCTCCAGAAGGCTCGGAAAGTGTTAGAAGTCCTTGATCTGATAGTAAAGGACATGTGGTGGGAAAGGGCCTGGATCTTCCAAGAAGAGTACCTCTCCGGAGTTCGCATGCGCCTTCTTATCCGCTCATCACAATCAACTCGCCTAAAATCGTCGTCTATGGGATTCGGCAATATTCCTGGCGAGCTTGAAGTGGGAGCTGTTGAATTCCGTGAAGAAGCCACTCGATTCTGTCTAGCGTTTCGTCAACGAGCTGGAGTTTCGGAAGGGGAGAAAAATAAGTGTACAGAGATCCTGAAGAAGGCGGGAAAATACAACATCTTGCTCCCTCGCAACACTGCTGGCATGACTCTAGAGGCCATGTCGCCGACCATCTTCGAGGAAATTGGGAGACGGAATATGGAATATACCTCCGATATCCTCGCAATCGCCCCCAACGCTTGTGACTACTCAGAACGACTGAATACCAACAAACTGCAGCAAGAAAGGGAGAGTTTAAGTCTTTCGATTCTCACGCTTTATGTCCTCAATGGTGAGATTTTGCGCCATAACTCGCCCCCTAGAAAACACTTTATTGGCAATATATTCGAATTTTTGAAGCATAACACTTTGAATGTTGAGCTACCTCTTGAGGAGAAGGGACTTACATTTATCAAACATTGCCGCTTTCCGAACGTCACGTTATCTCGAGCTGGAATTAAAACCAAGGGCATCATCTGGAAACTGAGGAAGAAAATCGATCCACACCATTTTTCTACGATGGGGAGGATAATCAATAAGTGTCACCTCCATCCGAAGATACGTGAGAAAATCAACAGACATCACTATTGGGAACATTCACGCAAATGCCTCGATTATTATGAACATCAAGCGCTCTGGATTCTCGTTGATTGGCTCCTCTATGGTGAGAGTAGATCGTATCGAGTACTCGCGCGCTTCCTGATGGATTTTCTTGAGAATATCGCGCCAGATGGTTACGTGGAAGACTGGACTTGGAAACATATCATGTACGTGATGGCAATCAGCGTAGCTCGAGCCATTCGAGATGGCAGACAGCTCCGCCTGGGATGTGTTTGCTGTGATGATAAGAATTCTCCCTATACTGCAATTTTCGTCAGAGATAGAGTCGATCGGCAGAGTAACGAGTGCTTCGCTTTAACGTCTTGGGCCCCCGCAAAGGAAATTACCCAAGGGAATCTTCTGCTGAGCAGTTGCTCAAAATATACATCTCTGGAAATAGATTACAATGGCTCTGTGGATGGGCCACCCAGGGCTGTACCAAAGAGATGGCTAAACGGTTTATGTTTCTTTTCTACTACTGACGCCGAGGAGGTCGTAATTCCTTGGCCTAGATCGATTAGAGGTTAATGCTTGGCTGGCTGAATCGGCTGCATGCGACTGGGACTGCCAGATCCTCTTCGACGGAGCAGATGTCAATGCTTAAGGAGGATGGTATGGCAATGCCCTGCAGGCGGCATGGTTTGGTGGCCACGGGATCATTCCTTGTCGGTCACGGATGAAACACGGTGGCTTTGAACGTGGCGCGTCGCCCATCTCCTGTCCTGTCCTAGTTATAGTTAGCTTGTTGGAATGGGAGGTACTCCAAAAGGGAGGCATTCCCAAAAGGGAGACATTCGCAAAAGGGAGGCATCCACAAAATGGAGGGCACTCCAGAAAAGGGAAAGCATACCAGAAAGGGGAGGCAATCCAGAAAGGAACAAAAAAGACCTGCTAAAGGGATATTAAAGCTTGGCATTTAACTAATGAAAGCTGGTCTCAATTAAAAATAGCGCAGAAACTTTGGGAATTTAGAAATAATCCATGCGAGCATTGTTGCTGTCTCAACCTCCTCTACCATAACAATGATGGTAAGATATTCGGGCACGTTAGCCAGGCTTCCCGCATTAACGGGCTATACCAGAATCAGCCTGTCACTGACGACGGTGCCTGCATTTGTCTGCTGTGGATCGAATCAACGCGCGTGGGGGCAGGGTTAGTCGCACAGCTCCGAACAGGCCCCTGTAGGCTTAACGGATACCTCTTTAAGATAGGGATGGTTGAATTTTGTTGTGGTAGTGCGCCAAGGCGCCT
>NW_006916001.1:0-2065 GCF_000464535.1 Endocarpon pusillum Z07020
GTGGCAGCATGAAGCAAGTGCGCCCGCGGTTCGATTTTCGCTGTATTCATCACGGAGATAATACCCTAGATACTCGTCATTTGGAGCAGCATGTAGAAAGGGATGAGGAGAATCGAATTACTAGCCGTCGTAAGCAAGAGGCGACTAGTATCAACGCTCGTGGTTGCCCTTATCTGGTCTATCTTGCGTACAAACAAGTCGGCAAGCGTGGATCTGGCACATATAGCCTTGTTTTGGGTATCTCAAATGAATCTCATAGCCATTTGATGGCTGCGAATCCGTTAAGATATAGAAAAGAGCACATCAAAACGTTACCTACGTTTCTGCCTGCTTTGACGCTGGGCAAGTCTCTTCGTACAGCTAATATCTCATATTCTGTAGCCCTCAGAGTGCTTGAACAGGTGGGTTTTCCTTTAGATCACAATACTTACTATAATATTTGATCTCGCGCTGCTTCTGCTGAGCATACCGAATTTGCTGGCCTTGTTATTGCTCTTGAGGAGGCTGGATTTATCTTCGAATGCCGAATAGAGGAGGAGATTGATTCTCAAACTGATACTATCATCAACAGGCAGTTATAGCAAGTCTGGTTTGCTCATCCTAAGCAAATTCAGTATGCTTAACGCTTTATAGCAGATTGGACTCTATTTGTTGATGGTACCTTTCAAACGAACGCTCTGAATCTTGTACTTATTGTTACTGCTGGTATAACTAACTGTAACTCAACGTTCATAAGCTCATTATCATTCGCTCGCTCAGAATCACAGCTCTCCTTCGACTTCATCTTCGATAGCCTTAAAAAGCACGTTTTTACGCCTCTGATACCTGTACCACGTGTTATTGTGAGTGACCAAGCTGCTGGAATGAGAGCATTAATGCCTATATCTCTTCCAAATACGATTCTCCAGTTCTGTGACTGGTACGCTGTCAAGAATATCGAAAAAAGGCTTACTAATAAGGGTTATCCTAAGGAGATTCGGAAGGAGATGAAGTCGCTGTTATGGACCTTTATCAAAAGCAATACTCATGCTGATTTAGAGGCCAATAGAGCTGAAATCTACTCAAAGTTAAGACCAGACGAAATCAAGTATCTGCGCGACTACTAGGGCCCTAAAGAGAGCAATTTCTACGAGAATCTATACGCGTAAGTATCCGAATTTGGGTGCTCATTCGAATCAACGTTCTGAGAGTCTTCATTCAAGCACTACAGATATCCTCAATAAGCAACTGAGTATGGAGGAGGCTAGTCGTCGACTTAGTAAGACGATACAGTCGAAATTGAAGCAGCTATCTGAGGAGGAGGCTCAAAATGGAGGTAGATTACCCCGTACACTTGATTCGAAAGCATTTGTTCTTCTGGCAGATACTATATCATTTTTCGCTATTTCGAAGATATCTCCTGAATAGGAGGCTACAAAAGAGGGGATCAACAACGGCTCTCTACACCCTACGCCCTTCTGCTCTGAGTGCGAGTTACTTATTCGTTTTAGCCTCCCTTGCAAGCACTATCTTGCGCAGCCGTTCGAAGATGGGGCTCCTATCCCTCGATCCTTAGTACACCCTCGTTGGTGGATTAATAGTGAGCCTATTCGTATCACCAAATGGACACCAACATATCATACTTTTGCCCTACCAACGTCTCCTCCGCGAAATTCTGCTTCCTACTCGCAGCACCCTTATATCTCTCCTAATAGGAATCAGATTACAGGGCTTGGTCTACAAGTCCTTGAGGCTAGGGAGGCTCTTACTGGCTACGCTCGTACGCATTACGATCAAGCAGCTACAAACGCACAGAAAGGCCTTGTTGAATTTGCTGATGAGCTTAAGAAGGATGACCTTCATACTCGAATGCCTGATACTGTTAAGAGGTCAGGATAGAATAGGCAATTCAAGAGTCATGACAGGGTTAATAAGCGGCTTATGACAGGAGCTGAGGCAGCAGAACGTGACGCCAATAATAGAGAGCGAGTCGCTATTCAAGAGGCACGCCAGCAGGCTAATATAGCCCTCAGAGCATCATTTACTGCCGTACCAATACCCCCTGCAGAGCCTCCTCCTCCTCCTC
>NW_006916001.1:2758-12038 GCF_000464535.1 Endocarpon pusillum Z07020
TGGTAACTTACTATAGTAATTTGTATGGATATGGTCCAAAATGTTGGTGGGGTGTGAAGGTGGGGTTGTCCGGATACTTTTGCACTAGTACTGTACTATGGTCTAAGTATGGTCCTAAACTTCTGATTTCGCTAATGCAAGCACAGGAAGTAGCTTATGCGCTAGAAATTCGAGACGGGCAATTCTCATATGACAAAGACTTCAAAAAAACTACCCGGTACACTTGGGCTCTGTCGGTTCTCCGCAGGTTCCACGATCTGTTGCTAAAGACACTCGAAGCATGGGAAGAATTCGCTTCCGGGGAATTGAAGTGTTTCGACACGAATAGCGAAGTACTCGACAGGCTTTGGGACAGATACTATGAGAGTGTTTTCAACGACGTGTCAGAACTTCTATATCTGCGAAGATCACTCCTTCAGAGGATTCAGACCTTTGACCGCATGAAAGGTGGGGTACGTCGCGATAGCCAACAGGTATCTCTGCTTGATTACTCAGGGTTCTACAGCTTGTTACTGCCTCTGCGTTGCGTGAAAGTCAAAATGCGACTCAGCAAGGAAAAGATATTGGTCTCTTGACGAACATGACAGTTGTAAGTCTGATAAGCGCTTCGCGAGAATGCCCTGGTTGATGAATTCAGGCATATCTACCGTTCACTCTGGCTTCCGTAAGTTAATCTGCATAGTTATTATGGTATGGATTTGGTTCACACCATTTTGTAGGGTATTTTCAGCATATCGATGGTAAGATCTGACACACGGTGGATATGGTGGGTTTTGACGACCGTTATCCTCGGCATTGCAACTTTCTCAGTTGCGTTTGCTTTCCGGCTAAGCTCGTGGTGGAAGAAGACCATTTAGGCGGCGCTGCTGGAGAAGGTCTCTAGATATATATGGGATCACATCTTCCAGGTTGAGAAAAAAGACATCTGATGACCACGTGCTTCGTCGTATTGGCTTTGACTTCTCCTGAGCCGATTGACCCTTTTTTGCCTGCTCCACCCTTATCCCCCTCTGTTGTAGTCCTACAACCTTGGGTTCTGTCCTTCCAACTTTCAAACCAAGATGTATGCATGTAATGCTGGTACCATTTTTGGCGCTGAATTGAACATCACCTCAGCGTCGATATAGTGCATCGACCGCAAAACTTCACGCCACAATTGCCACAACAAGGGTTGAATTCGAGAGTTTGAGGGCCATGCCCACAATTACACTGATTCAATAAATCAGCTACTAGAAAGAGACAAAAGTATAGCCAGACCTTACACAGTAATAGATGGCGGCGCCCGGCCCCCACAGCAATGGCAGATGGGGCCTCTGCCAGCAGACAGAACGCTGTAAAGCTGCATCTACAACAGGACTGACAGCCTTGATCGTGCAGCTAGCGCATCTCGTCTGCTTGCAACTGGCACATCGTGGGTTTAACACTTTGACATCCGTTTTGTTCTCCCTGCTTGAGCACGATGTGTTGCACTATCAAAAGTCAATTTATGGCGACTCTAGAAGCCATATCGGTGCAGCGCGGGCTTGATGAAACGCACACAAGTCCACGAAGTCCATTCTGTTTCATTCTCCTCTAGAAATATTGCGAAGCTGGATGTGTTCTCACCCAACTCGACGTCTTCGCTGCGTGCTTGGCTGCTACCTCCCAACCTCATCAGGTTGGAACCCGGAAAACTGAGAAAAGGCATGTACTAATCAACTCGAGCATACTCCAAAGTTCATCATGGAATTCATGTGACAGAGGAGCATGAACTAATGACTTATGAACTCTGTTGCCGGAGTTGATGCCCCGTCCACGGGGCCACATGACAGAAGGAAGTACAGTTGAATTCCGGATGAGGAGAGTTTACTCATTCAGTGACATGGGGGATACTACTACGACCGGACCGAGGCACAGTGACAATGGCATTGAGACGCTACAGGGGGCTATCACAGCGAGGATCTATCCCATTAATTTGTCAGCACTTCCCTCAAGTTAGGGCTGCAGGCCTTTTAATCAACTACGAGCCTTATCCCCCCCGCACGACTAAAACCAAGTTGAATAAATAGTACGATGATCACTTTTGAGCCCTACAGAAAGCATCTTACAACGGTTCATGCGCTGGCCTAGCCTCCGAACTTGGACAAAGCATAGGCCCGGATCTTATCAACCACGCCGGTTCTCTGCCGAGCAAAGACCTCGAGGGCGGATTGTTGATGTGCCAGTTGGAGGCAGTGGGAACGTACAACTAGAGTGAGTTGACCAGAGCAGCGAAGCACACCAGTACTGATCGTTCCCAAAGGATACATCCGCCTCAAGGCGCATCGTCTGAAAACAGCAAAATTCTGATATTCCTGCCTCATGGCGTTACCGTAACGAGAAACGTCAAAGATGGCACCTCATACAAAGCGCAGATACCCAATATCCTCTCTTCTCTCCTCCCAACCTGCACGATCATCACCCTGAACTACCGCCTCAACCCACCGACCCACATCTTCCCTCTCCCCATCCACGATACAGCAACAGCATTCAACTACATCCTCCGCACCTTCACCAAGCATGCCACCCCCCGACCGCCTGGGCGGCCCCCTAGCCACAAGCCTCGCCCTCACCTCCCCAAACGCGATCCACTCCGTCGCGGTCTCCGAACCCATCGTCGACTGGGTCAGCCTCGACAGCGGAAGTGGTGAGGACGACTCCTCCTCCCCAGAAACCGCGATTCCCATAAAAAGGAAACCAAAGCCCTACCAATACACCTCCACCGACGCAAAATCCCTGCTCTCCCTGCGCTCCCAGCTCTTCCCGAAACCAGATAGCTACTTCGACCCCTTCGCGTCTCCGACCCTCTTCCTCCGCGCTCCGGGCCGAGATTGCCCGCAACCATACCTAGACTTCGATGATATCTCAGACAGCGAAGCCTTCGGACCCTATGACGACGATACGCACACTCGCACCCACTCCTTCTCTTCATCTTCGACAGAGGAGCAAGAAAATCCAGCGGTATTGAGGCCGGTTAAGCGCCGCAAAGTGCTCCGACGCTGGCCGGCCAACGGCCCACCAGAGAGTGCGGACTTGCCTCGTTTCCGGGTGTTCGTGAGCGATGATCTGGAGGGTGAGGGGATGGTGCTGAGGCAGCAGGGGGTGGAGTTGGTGGAGCTGATGCGGAAGGTGTGCTTTTATGGACAGGAAAAAGAGGTTGCGGAAATGAGGGTGGGAGTGGATGTGCTTCCGGGTAGGCAGAGAGAGGAGGGCATGCTAGGAATAGAGGAAGCGGCTAGATGGCTGGCGCAGAGGCAGGAGGAAGATGCATGATTTTTTGACATATGTGTAGCGATCAGCGGTTCTCGGGTCTCTATCCCATCCACATGGCAAAATATGTACCCATCAAGGCTTATAATACTTCCTCCAATCATGTTCTTCCCGAAACCCCAAAACCTCCCTAATTTTCTGATTACTCAACGGTGCCTCCCACTCACCCATCTCCCTTGTAATCTCCGTCCTCGGCTCATTCTCCTGTAAGAACCTCTTGGTAGGCACCGTCGTCGTGATGGTATCATTCGCTGCATTAAATACCTGAAATCCCAAACCATCCTTCTTGACCGCCAGATCACAAATCTGCCCCAAATCCCTTGCGTCGATATAGCTCCACGCATTCCGCTTCCGCGTTTCGGGCTGGCCTACATACTTGGGGAAGTCACGCTCATACTCGTGTGGTTCGACGACATTCCCAATGCGGAGGGCGTAGATGTCATTGTTGAAGCGGCGGGCGAAGGTGCGGGCGATGTGCTCGCCGCAGAGCTTGCTGCAAGCATATGTGTCCATGGGGTTGACATCGTAGGTGTCTTCGTCGAGAGGAAAAGAATGGTAGGAGAGGTCTTCGTCTCGGCCCTGAGAGAAACAGACGCCATAGACAGTTTCGGAGGAAGCAATGATGATCTTTTTGACGCCGAGCTTGCAGGCCGCTTCGATGACGTTGTAGGTCGACATGGTGTTGATGCGGAAGGTTTCGTTGTCCGGCACGATCATGTTGCGGGCGCAGGCGGCGAAATGGATTACGGCGTCGGGAGGGCCAGGGTGCGCAGGAAGGGAGAACTCGGACATGTCGAAGAGGGACGAGAGGGCGTTGAAGGTCTGGCCACTGTCTGAGAGGTCGGTTTTCGTGGTGTAGACTGATTTACCCGTCGGAAGATGGTCTTCAGGAAATGGTGTAAGGTCGAGATTGAGGATTGAATAGCCTTGTTGAAGGAGGTACGGAATAACATGGCGACCAGCTTTGCCTGAACCGCCGGTGAAAACAATACGTTTTGACACTGACTGAGCCATGATTGATGTTGTACGGTTAGGGGTGGATGGGTATTCCTGTCAATTCGAAGATGTCGCTGCATGAAATAGTCCCCGCAGTTGCAGTGACGGAATGATCGACATTAGAATTGGAGACGTACCCACATCATTGGCTCGAGCTGCCAGAGGTCTCAAGTGCGGCAATTGTGCAGTGTCTGAAGAACGTAGGTGGTAGGGTCGAGTTTTGGAACCGTATAAACAACTCTATGAGAGAGGCCAAGCATCCTTGCGTAGATGCTGAACTGATGAAAGCATAGTCTTCTGGGCTGGCTGGAATTCTGTTCTGCAGCGACATTGCTAGTTTTGAATAACTTGTACACAAAGTAAGCTTATTTGATCTTTTTCGCTTTCAGTTTGATCGTCTCGTTATTCACGAAAATTCCTTTCCCCTTGTATGGTTCTGGCTTCCTCCATTCTCGGATCTCTGCTGCGAATTGAGCCACCACCTGCTTCTCACATCCTTCAAGCAATATCCTCGTGGGTTGTGGTACACTAGCCTTGACACCAAGCGGTATTGGTAGTTCGATCGGATGGGCATATCCCAATTTGAGAGAAACGAATTGTTGTCCAGGATACTCCGGTTTTTTGGTGATTGCGGTGTTTTCGATAGTGGCCCGGTAGCCAACACCAACTAGGCGTAGAACACACGAGTGTCCTTCTGATACTCCAAGAATGTAGTTCTGCAAGTGGGCTCGCATGGTGCCTATCTCTTCTGTCAGCGACGTAAGACCTCTGATGCGCATGCTTCACAGACCCCACATAGCCCTTTGATGGGTGATAGTCGGATCTCCAACGCTCAAGGTGACTTTCTGGCTCTTGGTGTTGTGCTTTGCGGCGAGGTAGGGCGGTAGTGGAAGTGTCATCTGGCCTGTTCACAGCATTAGCCGCGAAGATGTTCGAATCTGTCCTTTCAGTGAACTACCTAATGGCCCTGCTACCTCCACGGCAGATACCGGCACATCCTTCTTCCGACTCCTGACATTAGACTTGGGCAAATCGAGGAAACGCAGCGACACCTCCGGCGGGATCGATATAGCTGCACCACCGATCCGGGAGTGGCTGGCAGTAGAGCATGAAAAGCTTCGAGCTTGATACGGCTTTGCAAGACATGGAAGAAGGAAGACGGACACCGAAGACGCAGCCTGAGACTCTCGCACCAGTCGTCGCAGGGATCGATGTACAGCTGGACAAGACATTGTTGTGCTGCTTCTGTTGGTTTCGGAAGATTATCATGTCGACCTCAAAGACAAGCTCTTTCCTAGATTTGGGCAAGACCGGAAAAACCTCGGCTACATACATATCAGACGCGTCCTTGCACATAACTAACTACATACTACGTATGGTCCACAGGACATCTACCCAGTGTTCTCCCTTCTGGTCCTTCGACGATTTATAGCGTTGATGTGCGCGCGAGTACAGCCAAACCGGGTGCTCCTAAATCATTTAGCCAGCGACCTGAAAGTGAATTGAATACATGGTGCCCTCCTGATCACGCGAACCAATCTTTGCCCTTACCATTTCTTCACCAACTACCTCACCAACTCACCAATTCCTCGAGCACGTTTTCACTACCAATCCTCTATACACTCGCCAAAGAGCTTGACCTTACTCCAGTCTCTTCTATATCATCGATCTCATATTTGCCTGCTTCTACCATATTCTTCCTCATTTCATTGGTCCTTATGCCCGTTTCCTATTTACATTGCAAAAGCGACATATGCGTGTTGTACTCCATATACAGGCGCCAACATCATGAAGACCGGGTAGCTATCTAGTTGACATTGAACAACTCGAAGGTGCATCACCTTGCAGCCCGGCTGTAACTTACGCTGGAGCGAGACCAGATCCGACGATGAAGGCGGTTAGAGGCCTTGCGAAAGCATCGTGCCGCTACCTCGTCACGTTCGCAGCTTTAACAAGACCACGAAGTTGCAATGCGTTTCAAGGCAAGAACGTTATATCGGCAACAGGTAAGAGTGAGGTTCTAGAGATAAAGAAAACATCTCCATTGGCTGGACTATCAAGCTACTGACTTTGTCGTTCTAGCTTATCCAAATCTAGCACCATATCAAGCGACCTCGAACGGATCGACACTCGTCCAATATGAGCATGCTGAGGAAGAGTTGATGGAAGGCATCAGGCTGATTGAGAGCATGAAGAGCGCTTCGACCTGCAAAACAAAAGCAACTCAGCAGCTACTGAATTCATGTTCAGCTCTTGACGGTACTGGGCCTAGTCAAGACAGACCCGCAGAAGAGCTCGATAAATTGAAAAGCCAGTATGCTGCACGGTTGGCTGTTTGTGAACTGCAAGAAGCTGAAAAGCCTCCAAAATTACCACGTTGCTCGAGTTTGGGGTCTTCTGGCCCCGGCGAGTTGGTCAATCGCAGTCAACTGGCAGCCTGCTTGAGGGAACTTCAGAACAATATGGTATTCTGGGGCTCATACGTTAATAGCCTGCAGAATGTGGGTTACATGTGCCAGGTGGCACGTGCAGAGATCGAGAAAGAGCAGCTAGTAGAACAGCGCCAGGCTTCTCTACAGACTACACTCTTGGTGACAAGAGTGCTTTCAGAATTTCAACAAAGCGTCGCAACACAAAATGCAGAGCTCCTAGTTCATGCACAGAAACTAAGAGACCTGCATCGTCAAAACATCGAGGAATTAGCCATGGCCCGCAAGGATACTTCTGCAACCTTGCATCAGCTCAGAGAAGACTTTAGTGCTCAGTTGCAAAACGTGGCTGACAAAGCAGAAGCCGTGATTGAGACGGTGACAGCGAGTGCCAGCAACACAAATGAGGAGCTTGGGCGGCATGTGCAGAATGTGCAGCACAGCCTTGCAAACATCTGGCAGCTGATGGCTGAGGGCAATGCGGAAATTGCTGCACGCCAGCTGCAAGATTCGACGGAAAGCCACGAGATGGCTCTGGCAATCCAGCGCGCTCTGGAGAGCGTTGTCATGGATGAGATTGGGGGACTCTCTGATGCCTTGTCAAGTCTCTCTAGCGATTTGTTACTCGCGGGGCATCAAGTCACCTCGATGCGCCAAGGACATGCCTTCTTAGCAGAGAGTCTCGATCAATCCGTGGCCAAATCTGTCCACGTGGCTGACACGCTCGACAAGCTGAATGTGCCCGTCCTAGAGATGTTTGCTCAAGCGGCGAGCCTTGCAAACTTCATTTTTAGTGATGCGTTCTTGGGTCTTGTCGGCTTCCTTTCACCAATGGTCTTCGTCTTCGTCTGCGCTGCGGTCTTTCAGTTTAGGTTGATGTTCTGGCTGCTGAGAGTCGGAGCTCTGCTCGGAGCCTCTTACGGTAAGTTCTGATTTCCTATCAAGGTATCTTCTTATCTAACTTCATGGCATAGTCACCTTATGTGTATATACGTACAGGGATACCTCACCTGTCCTTCAAAATATCATTCTCGGCGCATGGCAAGCGACCACAACCTCACTGATACTCCTCATGTTGAGCTACATCCTTTTTGTTGCTTTCAAGACCGCTCGAAGAACTTGGCATAAGCTTGGTGACACGACCAGCATGACGATTACTCCTGACGAGGATGAAGAAGCGAGCCGACTCAAGCGAGCCCGAAAGAAGAGCCTTGAAAATGCCAGGAAAGCTCGCTTCGACAGAGCATCAACCTCGCCGCCTTGCTGATAATCTAGCTCATTTCACCTCTACGTGCAGTCCAAGCTTTCCCTATCCATAACCAACATCTATCATATCTATTGCTTCGAGATGGGCGAGGAAGCTCGAAACAAATCCTTTTGGCGAATAAGCATCACGATGCTACGATTCACGAGTTATGGCTACCCCACGAACGCCATGAAGTTCTGCCGCCTGATGAGGACGATTCTTTTCAATCTGGGAGGTTGCGTTTGCTTGTTATCTATTTTTCGTACCTGCCTTGACGTTGATTCAGTTGAATCTTGCTGCGGCCTGAAGCGTCGTTTCGTGCTGCATTGCTTTCATGATGAGGTGCTGGTGGCCTTCTGCGCTGATCTCTCAATACTGCGGACGGCGTTTTGCTGCGGAGTCAGATGGACGTGTTGAAGAGAACGTCTCCTCCTACTCCAGCAATCTACATACCTGCCGGTGCTGAATCTTTTGGGAAGTCGGAGACAGACATTTCATAGTTAAAGCCCGACCGAAGCTAGCATGAGTGCAAGATTACAAATTCCATCACACTTGATCCTTTGGGTACAAGTCAATTCTCATTTTCTCTGCTCGGGGCTATCGATGCAGCCCAAGCGCCATCGCTAAATGCAAGCTCGCTCTGTGATGAATAACTTTGATGCATTTATTTCACCCGCTGACACCACCCCGTAAGAATGATCTCAAGCTATGCAGGCCATAAACGCTCCATTTCATAATTCGTCAGTTTCCCAACATCTTAACCTTCATCCACTCGCTAGTGCCCACGCCGAGATTCAAGCCGTTCCTCTCCCACCACTCCCTGACCTCGGCCTCGCCGCTGCCGCCCAAGCTATCCTCCATGGCCTCCTCGATATCACAGGTCTTGTACTCGATCCGCATCCCGCTGCGCGTCTTCCACCACTCCAGCACGTCGGCATGCCCGTTCTTGGTCGCGCCGACCAAGACCTGATTATCGAAGATCATCTTGCTGCCCTTCAGCTCGCGCCACAGCTCCAGGACCCTGACGTGGCCGTGCGTGGACGCCAGCCGCGCGACGCCTTCTTCGTGCGAGTAGGGGATGCCGGAATTATCCCACCAGGCGACCGTGGCGGGGCGGCGGGACTGGGCGGCCGCGAGGATGGATTTGCCGACCTTGAGCGGGAGCGGGTGATTGGAATCCTGGCGCGCTCTGCTCGTCTTCTTCCACCAGTCCAGCACGTCGAGATGGCCCTTGGCGCTGGCGGATTCGAGCGCCTTCTCCGTGTAGCGCATCTCGAGGCCGCTGTGGGCCCACCAGTCGAGCACGTCGAGGAAGCCGGCG
>NW_006916001.1:12046-16098 GCF_000464535.1 Endocarpon pusillum Z07020
GGCGCGGCTGGCGCCGTCGAGGGAGTCGGTGCCGTATTCCTTCTTCAGGATGGCGCGCTCGCTGCGCCACCATTCGAGGATGGTCGGGTTGTTGTACGTCACCGACGCTTTGTAGGGGATCAGGCCCAGGCCGAACGAGGTCCAGAAGATGTCCTTTTGGTGGCTGGCCAGGTGGCTGAGGATCGGGGTGAGGGAGAATTTGAAGATGAGTTTGATGGCGGGCGGGGAGAGGGTGGAGGGGGCGGACGAGTTGTTGTCCAGGGTGGTGCGGATGGAGGTCTTAGGACGATGATATCAATGCCCCCTGATATTCCTCCCCAGTTAATAGGTATGATATATGGATATCCAATCATAGTCACTGAGGTGCTAAATGCCAAATAGCTATAGAATGTAACAATGCAAGTCATACGCTCTTCGCTCTTGTTTGATGGCGAGCGGGGAGAGGGTGGAGGGGGCGGACGAGTTGTTGTCCAGGGTGGTGCGGATGGTGGAGTAGGGCGCTGTGAGGAGCGTGTACTCGAGGCTGGCTGGGTGAGAGGGGGATTTGGGGATATGTGGGAGCCATTCGTAAGGGGTGGGCAGAGTGGTGTAGATCCCGAGCGCGGTGGCGTATTCCCAGTCGCCGAGGTATTCGAAGATGAGCGTCCAGATTTCAGGTGGTAGACTAGAGCGAGGTCGGGTCGGACTGCGCTTGTTGCGAAGGTTGCGCTTTGTCGACGGGAATTTGTCGTTGGTCGATGTGTAGGTGGATAGGGTGTTGGTGTGATCGCTGTGGGTGATCTTTTGTGCCTCTGTCTGGATGGCCCTGACTACTTCTTCTGGCCCTTGCCAGTCCCAGACCCAGTCCGCCGCAGACTCCGAGATGATCCCTCCGTCATCTTCCATGTCCCAGAGCGCTGGGCGAAGAAGCTGAATCCATTTCCAATTGCTCTGGATCTCGGTCACCTGCCTCTTCCAGATTGGGCTTTTCCACTGATCAATGCTCAACTCAGGCAGGATGACCACTCTCTTGGAGGTATCCCAGCAGCGGAGAATACTCAGGACGGTATCATATGCCAGGCCAGCCAGCATGGCTGATATTGTGTCTGCATCCATCTCCACGAACAGAACATCCGCCCATCTTGCATGCTGATGTGATTGTTGGGCCAAGAGACCGCATTCATCCTCCCAGATGGCAAAGCGTGTCTCGGTGAAGATGTCTACCTCGGGGAATGATTTGGACTCTTTCTTTACCACTTCTGGCCTCCTCTGCTTGCGAATGACTCGGATGTTGAAATTGCTGCCGAGCGTGACGTGTGGCAGGATTGCGTCGGGTGCAATCCTATTGGCCAGGTAGAGAAGAATGTTCGCTTTTGGACCATTGGCAGGTTTTGTAGAATTCGCGCTCCGATCTCGTCCCATCTTCGCATCTCAGCATCTCATTTCGAGCAGATGTCGAGACGAGAAAAGGGCGAGGCAATATAAATGCCAGGCTGCTCTTCGATCCACCAGATGCGGTGGCGAACGACTTGACTGTTAGGGGACTTTGTGTATCGTCGACGTAGCCGTGCGAGGCAGAAGCAGAAGCAGAAGCAGGACCCATGCTGCTGCAATACATGCAGTGACAGTGACGAACACGTCTGCACTGCAGGACTGAAGTTCGGACCTGCATCCAGACGAATGACATGGCTTATGGCTGCCAACTTGGCCCAGACTTCTTTAACTAACTTTCTCCGCATCACATCACTTCTCTTCATTTCTGTTCTTCAGTTCGCAAATCTACACTAATACGACAAAGTTACATTCGATGACTACAGAGATGGTGTCTTTGCCAGCATGATGGCAGTACACCTTTAACCTCTGCTCTTCAACTATCTCAGCAACCCAGGACAAAGACAATCTCACCCCACCCCTCTGCTTGCCCAGGCCTGGTACACAGCTCGATCCCTCTAAGATAGAAGGTTGGTACGAGCCTTCCATCCCGTGTCCCGCGGTCGGGATGTCTGCAACTTAGACCTTTTGGCGGGTCATCTCTGCTGCACGGTCAGCTCATGTCTCTGCATGTGTGATCCACGCTGGTCAAAGGATTGAGCTTAGAGGTACGAAATACCTCATTTATATCGACGAATGTAAATCAGGTAAAGGTACGATGTTACTACTGACAGAATGGTGCTTTTGGCTTGCAAGCTCGAGTTAAGCAAAGCGATGCTGCGATGCTGCGATGCTGTGATGCTGTGATGCTACCAAAGAGTCAATCAGATGTCCCCCAACCCGCTGTCTAGTGGCAAATGACCAGGAAACCCTTGCTTCTATTCTTTTATCCCTCTCCACCCTGGTCACTTTTCGCTCTGCCATCATGTATTCTCCTCGGTCGGTTTCTCTCCTCTGCAGCCAAGCTTGCCTTGCTGTCTGCTTCCCTAACTTTAACCCAGCGAGGCTCAAGTCAACGAGCTGCCAGTTTTTTACCAATAATCCGCTTCAGCCTGAGGGGCTTGGCCCGTGACTCATGGACAGTGTCGCAAGGATGCCGGCGGCAGCTTCGTTGCGAAATGTTGCTTTAGTCTTCAGACTCAACTTGTTACGGCCCGGCTCTGTATCTCCTTAGGACGAAACCGGCTATTGGAAGTTCTTGTGCCACTCTTCCGGGCGCCTTTTGCTCGGTTAAAGCATAGTGGAATAGGTTATCGCGAGGCTGAATCAGATGGCCAATTCCCACCAACTATCCGCCTTGCTACTACAGTATTGATTTCGTTGGTCCCTTTGTCTGGTACCACGATTCTCATTCTTGGAACTGGAAAGAGCATAGGTAGTGGTTTGGGGGAGTCCCGGCGTTCGGTGGATTGAATACTACCATTGGTATGGCGTGTCTGTCCGCTCGAAATTCGATGAGACAGCCCCGAACATTGAAGGTATATGGCATTCAACAGTTGACATTGGTATACTACCGCGCTAAGTTGCAGCTTATGAGCTTCTGAGCCTTAAAGGAAACCTCTCGAAACGGGAGCCTTCTTGGTGCCTGTCCTTGGTACCAGAAATCTTACCTTTAGGGTTCCCTCTTCCCGTATGCAGCATCCTATCCCCTCCGTCCCTGAACAGGGGTGTAGTTTGTGCCTATTAGCGCTGTCGATCATTATGAGGGGTCCAAAAACGTCAACAAACGTCTATTTTCGGCGAATTGAGACTGTTCTATCTAGCTATTGGCCTCAATTGAGCTGTGATACTGTTGCCAGCAGTCTCCTTTGATACAGAGCCAAATCTGGCATTTACTGCATCTTTGATGAGTGAAGGAGCCTTCTAAAATACCCTTGTTAGCGCTGTTAATAGTTAATTCTGTAATGTTGGTTCCAAATTTGCGTTTATTTGACTGTTTATACAAACAGCCTGATGAATGACGCTTTCCCTATTCGCACTAGCTATGCTGTTTGAGTTGTATAGGTTTATAGTAGCACTAAAATACTGTTGTAAGTTAAGAATAGGATTGTTCTTTCTTTTTTTCTTTTTGCTCTTCCTTCTTTAAATTATTTAAATATAGTAATTAATTATATAAGGTACTTATAAAGATCTTATAGCTATTATAATTCTATATATTATTACTTTATTTCTATAATAAATAAGCATTAGTATAAGTAATATTAATAAAGAAGAAAAATAAGGGCTATTATATTTAATAGTTCTGCTTTCTATAGTATATAAAGCTTATATATAATTAATTAGCTTAATCCACGCCCTTTATATAATAGTTATAGTCATTAATAGTTATTAGAATAAAGAGCTTTTTAAATAATTAACTATTAAAAATAAGTAGTAGAATTTATTAATTTTTAGACATTATTTTTAGGCATTTTTGTGTACGTTAAACCTTATTCTTAGCCTTGTAAAGGCTATAAGCAGTTGAAATAGTGCTAATAGCCTTATTATCCTGCTAGATAAAGCAAAGAGTATTATTATTAATAACCTCTGCTATAGTAGAGTCTTATAATAGCTTATTTTTCTTAAAATAGCTCTAAAAATATAAAGGAAATCTATTAGCCTTTTTGCGCGTTTGTTACAGCACGTGAACACACTAGGCACCG
>NW_006916002.1:0-3476 GCF_000464535.1 Endocarpon pusillum Z07020
TGTCTTCAACTTAGGTATGAGCTAATAATATGAGTTGATTACGAAGACTATGAAACTATCTAGGAAATGAGCGTGCTTATATAGAGTAGGATACTTGTGCTCTCAAGTGCTTATGACGGAATACCTTGTAGCATTGCTTATGCGGAGACATCCTGGAGCGTTGCTTATACAGAGACATCTTTGAGCATTGTTCCTAAGTGCTTATAGATGAGCACCTCTGAACACTACGTTAGAAGCTACTGACCTTGTAAGCAGTTTAGGGTCCGGTAGACTTGTCTAAGCCTGTTATAGCTTCTTTGCAGAGCGCCAGGCAATCCCTTAGTGCCTGTCTGTGCTTAGCATATTTATGTGCTGTAATACTATTCCCTCCTCTTACTAGCTTAGTCCCATAAGCTAAAAGGGTGTCTTGCAATTTCTGAGGTTCTTTTAATTCTTCCTTCTGTAATGCCTCTATCTGCTTTGCGCATCAGCAAACCTTTCCCTCGTGTTCGTAGTCGGGCTCTTGCTGCAAAGATAGCCCTCTGGGGTTATCGGATTGACATGCCTTGTTCGGTATACGAGCATGATAAGAAGCCATGTTTCTTTTCGTCACATTCCTTGAAGTGTTCGCATTATACAGTAAAGGGTGTTCCTTATAACGGAAACTATTCAGAGAATGCGTTCTAGAAGTTAGAGTCAGAGCAGACTCGTCTAAAGGCTGCTTATTCTCGCGCTATTATAAAGGTGTCACGCTTTATTGCTAAAGCGGCGAGTTTGGATTAACGCATCAAGTCTTTAAAAAAGGCTCAAGATTAAATAATTAAGCAGGAGGCTCATTCCTTAGAACAGAAAGAGCTTATTTAAGAGTCATAATCTAATGTTGTCAGGGCCAACGCCCTTAACAAGCAGGAGTTAGCTGCTCTAATATCTTTTTTGCTTAGTCCGGGTTCTGGCAGCAGTAATTCGCAAGTGTCTTAGGGCTGAGGTTTGTTTCTAGTTCCTATATATTTTCTAAGTCTATATATCCTAACCATTTGATTAGATAATAAGGTTTTCCATTAATGTCTTATTTATCCAAGACTTTTTCTACCTTATACTCTTAGTCCTAAGTTTTATTATCTAGTTGGATTTCTGTAGGTCTTGTATTCTTTAGTGCTAGTTCTAATAATAAGATATAGAATACTAGGTGTATCCTTATCTTTATAGATAGTTATAATTTGTACGTTACCTTTCCTAAGACTCTCTTAATTAGATATAGTCCTAATTTTGTATAGTCTAATTTTAAACTTAGTTATTTAGTCTTAATGTTTTTTCTTAAAAGATAGATTATATCCTCTTCTTTAAAGGTTAGTGTAATAATATTATACTTAATTATAAAATATAAGTGAGTTAAATACTCTAGAGCTATAGAATTATAAGTCTATAGATTTAAAAGTAAAGGTTTTAATTATATTATAATTTATTCTAAGACTTAGAAATTAGCTTATTATAGCTTATAAGTTAGTTAACCTTATTAAGATTAATTAAGTATAATAATAATTAATTAATATATTTCTTCTTTATTTAAAAGTTTATAATAATTAAAGTATATTTATTTATTTAATTTTTATACTAATATAGTCTAAGCCTAAGGCTAATCTATATAAGGGATACATATAATTAAGAGTAATTATAACTCTTAATAATAAATAAGAACAAATATAAGAAAACCTTTCTAAGGAAAAAACCTTACTACTAGTAAGTAGACGAGTTTTTTAGGGCGCTTCGACGGTATGCATAAGGCTCTATAGCTGCAATGTAGTTAGGCGCAAAGTTGTTTAGCTGTAAACGAGAACTAAGGGAGGGCCCTAGCCTTTATTAGTTAAAGCGTTATTATCTTAAGGGCCTTTGGATTGTCAAAGAAACGGCGGTAATCTGTTATACTAGCAGCGGCAAGCATCTTATATTTGTCTGAGAGCAGCGGGCAGTCTATAATCACGTGTTAGGCAGTCTGTCTTCTCTAACCGCACCTGCAGAATAGTAAGGGGATATCTGGAACGTTCTGTTTAAAGAGGAAGTCTGTAAAGCCTATTTTTTTATTTATCTATAAGAAGTAATATAATCTTAAAATCTGTTTAAATGTCTTATTAATCTCTTGATGTCTGGCTAGTATTTCTTTATAATATCTATAAAGTATTATATTCTTTGCAGAGTTAGCCACATATACTAGTCCTTTATACAAGATTAGTCTGCTATCTTATATTTTGAATACTAGGTAGTTTTCAGATTTCTTTTTGATTTCTCTTGCTAATCTATCCTTTTAGTATGCTCTGATAAGTTATCTCTTTTAATCTTGATTAGAGATTATAAAAGTAGCTATAAGCACTAAATTATTATATCTTATTAATCTATCTAGGTTTAATTATAATATTAATCTAGGTAATGCTTTAGTATTCTTTACGTAGTTTATACATTTATTAAGTATATCTGCTTTTGTATTATTATTTTCTTTCTTATATAAGATCTCAAAGTTATATCTTAATAATATTTTTAATTATTTAACTTGTCTCTTGTTGAGTTCCTTAGTTGTAGTAAAGTAAAGTAGATTCTTATAATCTATATATACCTTTATTAGGTACTTAGATCCTTCTAAATATATATACTATTCATTAAATACTATTATAATAACTAAGAGTTCCTTATTATAGATCTTATAGTTAAGTTTTGCTAGAATTATTTTTCTTAAGTAGAAGGTAACTAGCCTTAGTTATTCTTTATTATCTGGTTAACTTATATATATTCTTATAACATAGTCTAATGCATTTATTTCTAAGACTATTTGCCTCTCTAGGTTAAATGTTACAAATATAAGAGCAGATATAAATCATCTCTTTAATTCTTAGAATAAAGACTTTGCTTTTATTCCCTAATAGAAGGGTTAGTCCTTCTTAGTTATTAAAGTTAATAGCGCTATAATCTTCGAATACTCTTTAATAAACCTCTTGTAAAAGTTTGCAAATCTAAGGAAAGATTATATTTCCTTAATATTCTTTGGTTAAGGCTAGCCCTGTACTGTCTTAATCTTGGATTCATTTATCTAGATTCCACTTGTGATTAGGATATAACCTAGGAACTTTACTTTCTTTTTGTGAAATTTATACTTCTTTAGTTTAATTAGAAGATGTGCCTTTTTTAAAGTACAAAGCACCTGCTTTATATAGCTCTTATGTTCCTCTTCTGTTTTTAAGTAGATAAGGATATTATTAAGGTATATTATAGCAAAAATGTCTAAGAATTCTCTTAAGACATTATTAACTAAGGCTTAAAATATTATAAGTATATTTATTAACCTAAATAACATAATAAGATATTTATAATAGTTATATTATGTACAAAACATAGTCTTTTATTCCTCTCTTTTCTTTATTCTGATCAAATTATATACTCCTTATAAGTCAAGTATTATAAATTATTTTGCTCTATAAATCCTATTATAAAGTTCTAAGATAAGTAATAAC
>NW_006916002.1:3554-8269 GCF_000464535.1 Endocarpon pusillum Z07020
GATAATTAGCTAGAAATGTTAAAGGTCTAATAAACCCTTTCTTTAGGTTTTTATTTAGGTACTTCTTTGTTTCCTTTAATTCTCTTTCCGAAAGTCAGTATATTAGTTTAAATACTAGTTTAGTTCTAGGTTCCAAAGGTATCTTATAGTCCTAAGATTAATATTTAAGCAAGGCTGTACTTTCCTTATCTTCCTTAAATAACTCCTTAAATTTCTTATATTCTAGTAAATAGTTATTAAGACTATCTAAAGCTTTTGAGGTTATAGGTTATATTTATATAGCTTTAATAAAGTATGCCTATATATTAAGTATCTTATACTTATAATTATAGAACATTAATATATATGACTTCTAATTAATTACTAGGTTATAATATATTAATCAGGGTTTTCCTAATATAACGTTATATTTAATTTAAGTGATATTTATTATTATTTCTTTATAATAATCCTTAATTTGTAATCTTAATAATTATATTTCTGTAATAATCTATCTTTATCCTTCCTTAATAAGTAATCTATTAGCTAGTCTTAGCTAATAAGGGTTCTCTTTGTCTCTAGTAAGAGTTTAATTCTGAAGTATATATTTTTGTAAGATGTAATTCTTTGTAACTCCTGAATCTATTATAATTTTTGCCTTCTTGTTATTTAGAAGTATATATAATATTATATATCACAAGTAATATACGTCTAATATTACAATTATTTATAATCTTTTTTCATATTCTTTAGGTTATCTTTTTAAAAGACTTTCTAGTTTTTTGACTCTTCTAGTGCTTTATAGATATACATTCCTATGATCTAGCATTTAAATGTCTTGTGGTAAGGAGTTTGTACCTCTCTAATGTTTACTACTAGATAAATATTTAAATTTTCTCTTTCCTCCTTAATATAGTTCCTGAAATATATATATCCCTTGTACTCTTTATAGTAGGGGCATGACTGATTCAAGCATAGAAAGTATCTGTAAGGTTCTCGCTAAGTACAGTAATCTAAAACTATAACAAAAGGTTTCTTGACTTTAGTAGGTTCTGCTCTTCTTAAATCGAATTTCTTAACGTTCTTATCATTTTTGATTTCTTCCTGTGTTAGGCTCTAGGTAATAGTCTCCCACTTATATTTGAGTTTGTTTAGCGTAATGCTATCTTAAAGGTCTCGCCTGTCTGACTCTTGATATACGTGAAATTCGCTTTTGTTATAGTCTAAGAATAGACATAATAGGATCCAATTTATCCCACCAATTAGCCCCTATAGAAGAGGGATTTTCTCCTCTATCTTTAAAATGCAAAAATGACATAATATGTTCAAAACGATGTTTAGAAATAGGAGAGAAAGCAAGAATTCCATGCGGACTCCATAGATATTGACGAATAGATATATAATATATTTATATTTTGCTATTAGTTTATAGTCTTAATTAAAGTATTTAACTTTTATTTATAGATTTATTAATAATTAAATATAATCTAGTTTCTTGACTTTTAAGATTTTTATATAGTTTTTTATAGCTTTAAGTCTTAGTTCTTTATTATTATTATTTACTTTATACTCTAGTTTATTATTATTATATATAAAAAAAGTATTAAGTAACTAATATAATCTTAGTTTTTGTAGATATTACTTTGTACTATCCTTGTTACTTAAATATATAATATAGTTGTTATTATAATAAGCGGTCTAAGATAACAGGTTATATAGTATTTCAGGTGTGCTTTTCTTTAGCTATTCCTGTAGTATTTCCTTAGGGTTACTCTTTTTGTCTATAGATTTCTTGTCTGCCTAGTTCTTTCTTTAGGGCTTATAACTTTCTTCTTCCGGAATTTCTTCTGTAGCGCCTAATTCTTAATTCTTTTTATACTCTTTAGTGTAATAGTCAGGCTTTCCGCACATTAGGCATAATCCTTTTTTGCGTCGCTCTATCTATTATTCTTCAGAAACTCTTTACTTACTCTTTCTATCCTAACGTTTCTTAGGTGGTCCTAGTCTTTTCCCTTTCTTAGTTATGTCTAGGTCTATTAGTATACTTTGTCCTATAAGGTAATGCCCTAGGGTTTTATGTTTTAGACGTTATGTGTTAGCTTAGTATCATACTAGAAATGTGATATAATTTTTCTTTTGGTCTTTTTTAAGTTGTCTTTTATAATTCCGGTTGTCTATTTTAATCGCTATTTCGATTAAAGATAATAATTTGCTTAGTTAGTTAATCTTGGATAGATTATCTTTTACTAAATCCTTTAGTCCTTTGTAAAAGATGACTACTAGTACAGCATCCTCCTAGTCAACTCGTAAAGCGATCTAGTAAAACTTGGAAGTATAGTCTGCAACAGATCCCTTCTGCCTTATACGCAATAGGTCTCGTTCAGCTTCCTTAACTATATCCACGTCCCTATATACTTATTTAATCTTGACTACAAAATTAGCGAAACTATAGAAGATTTGTTATATATCTGGTTCTTGATCCTTTAATACTTTCTTAAGCTTGTCCTTAAGATAGGGTTTAAACTAGTTATATATAGCCTCTTAAAGAAAGGTAGCTATATATAATACTTTCTTTTCATTTGTATTTACTGCCTATATATAGAACAAGAAGTTAATTCTTAGTTAGTTCAAGAATTCTTAAAGTCTCTTTTAGTCTTTATAAAAAAGATCTAATAATATAACCTTAAATTATATGTTTCTTCCTTAGCCCTTAATAGTAATAGTAAGTCCTAAGACTACTAATATAGTATATGCCTTAAGTGACATATATAGTATCTATTCAATTATACTTAGTATTCTTAAGAGTAGTAGTTAAAGTATTAAGGCTTAACTAGTTAAGACAAGTCTCAACTAAAAGCTAGGTCTAAAGGGTTAGTTAGGTAAGACAGGAAATTTAATACATAATATTAATCTCGCTTTAAGTAAGGTATAAGCTGATAACAAACGTGCTTATATAGAGTAGGAAACTCGTGCTCTTAAGTGCTTACAACAGAATACCTTATAGCATTACTTATGCAGAGACGTCTTAGAGCATTACTTATACAGAGACGTCTTTAAGCATTATTCCTAAGTGATTCAACAATTACTCGAAAACCCTTTGGAGACCAAGCGACCAAAATTCTTCCTATTCCCCTATTTATTAATTATTATAATCATTATATGGGGGGAGTAGATCAGGCAAATCAGCTCCGAGCTGCCTTTACCACTCATTTTCGTCAAAATCTTAAGGAATTCCTTCCAGGAGTTTTTTGGTGCCTTGATTTAGCTGTTACAAATAGCTATAAGCTTTATTTAGCTATTAACGGCTCTAAAACGACTCAAACTGGCAATCGAGACACAAATCAGCATCGAAACTATATAGAAGATCTTGTTAATCTTCTATTTTGTACAGATTCAGAGGATTTCGCTTAAAAAATCACTGAAAAACCCTATCCAAAATATCAATCTCAACCTCATCAGTTCAAAACTCTCTTATCCCTGCCTCAAATACAACAGAAGCACCACAGCCTTTATATAAGCATCATACTCATTCTAAAGCATCAAAAAAAGGCTTCTGTGGGTTTTGTATACCAAAATCAACAAAATCGTTAAAAAGGCAGGATTTAAGAGAAGAAGACCTCTCTATTTCTGTATTTCGATTTAATTCGAATCAGAATATAGATATAGAAAGACCAAAGAAATCAAGAAGAGATCAAAAAAGAGGAAAACAGACCTTTTGGTACTGTTAGGAATGCGAAAAGCACGTCTGTAAGGAGGGCCACTGCTGGAGTCAGGCGCATAAATAGAATTCTAGAAGAGAAAATCAAGAAATATTCACTAAAATTATTTCTAGAATTAAAAATGCAACTGTAACATAGAATTAATACTAAAATAAAGAATTATTAAATATTAATTTTATTTGATTTTTTAAATTCTTTTAAACTAAATATTAGTATTATAAAATTAAATAATGTTTATTCTTATAGAGAATTTTAAGGGGTATTAAATAATATTATTTTTAGCTCTATAATATTCTTAATTAGCTTATTATACTAGATAAAAATAAAAAATAGAAAATAGTTAAAAAGTGTTTTTTCTTATAACTTATTAAATAGTTTAGTTATTAATCTTTAAAATTTTTTTTCTAAAAGCATATATTTTATATTATTTAAATTGCTATTTATATACTTTTATTTATTATATTAGTCTAGTTATACTTGTAATTATATTTCTAAATCTAATACCTTTTTATTATTTTCTTTATTTTAAGCTAAATATTACTTTTATTAAGATATAAATAAGAAATTTAGATAGGAAATTCTAAGGGCTATTAAATGATACTCTTCTTAATCTTATAGCCCTAATAACAAGCCTAATATAGCTAATTTAAGTTTTACTTTTATAATTTACTTTTGATGTTCTTAACGCCAAGGCTGCAGCTAAATCTTAATAAATTTTGATGTTCTTAACGCTAAGGCTGCAGCACTCTTCTATAATTTTGATGTTCTTAATGCTAAGGCTACGGAAATAACCTTACCACTAAACATAAGTACCTCTTAACACTAAACTTTATAAGGAAGGATACTCACGACAAGGATTAATCAGGGTCACAAGGGATAATAAAATTAAATATAAGGTTAAACTTTTAAATAAATTAATTAAAGAAGAATATAAGATCTGAATTCTAGAAAATAATAATTATAACGTGATTTATAAGTAACCTATATATATAAGCGACCCGCGCACTTTTTTTTAAA
>NW_006916003.1:0-93550 GCF_000464535.1 Endocarpon pusillum Z07020
CAGCAATTCGAGGGTCCCGCCAAGGAATTCGTAACTCTTATGCAACGCACAGTAGATAAGCAGAAGAAATGGCCCTGTTCTCTCTTGAAGAGGCGTATAGTGCACAGAAATACTTATGTATAAATCGCAGGGAAATTGGTTCCGAAATTACGGCGAAAATGACCAATTAAAAGCAGGCAAAATGCAGAGGTGGCATGTAGAAATGCTTACTGGCGTCTGACAATTTGGGATCCACTATTCTTACAACAGCCATTCCCTAATCTTACAACTGTTGTAAGATTTAGCAAAACCTTATTCTTACAACAGCCTAATTAGGTAATAGGGCTTCTCAAAGGGGCCTAGTTCTCACCTTTTCAGGTTAGATCAAAAACTTTGTAGAAACGCGTAACCTGTCAGGACTCAGGAATCAAACACCAACAATCATTGCGCAGCAGGATAGACCCCGAAACTGTGTCACATCTGGTGCAAAATCGGCCATCAGAGTTCACATCTGCTAACAAATTGTTAGTAGATGCAATCCATCTGACATATGGTCCAACACATGAAGTCAACTATTCCTTCTTTTGGAGGAAACAGTATGCCACAATCCTTGCTAGACCTGAATCACCTGTTACTGAAATTCTTACGGATCCCTTTGAATTTGATGACGATTATTTTGTTAATAACTTTAATAATAAGAATCTTAGCAACGATTAATTAGATTGCGATACTGATAATTTGCTAGATATAGATAAAGAGTTAGCTACTGTCATGGGGTAGAACCCATGGAGACCTGGGCCACAGCCTCAGGTCAACACGTGATGTCTTGGTGCGGCGTCACGTGATAGTGGGCATGTCACCGGGAATGTCCTCAGGGGCTAGGGGCACGGCTCAGGAGGAAGGATAGGGGCACGGCTCAGGAGGAAAGATAGGGGCATGGAGACGGGTACAAATAACCCGTACTTCCCCCTTGTATTATAGAACTCTCAAGTTTCGTCTCCTTGTCTATAGGTAGCTAATTAAGAGCTTTTGCCTTCATTCGCAATCCCTAACATTAGACGAAACTTCTTTCTTCATTAGATTAACTATCTCCAGATAGTAAAAGGTATATTAGTTCTGTTACTCTAGAAGTCAGAGTATCAGAAGGCGACATTGATTTCAGGTAGCTCCTTAACAGCAGCCTTCTATTAAAAATCGTAACCTTGAAGTTCAAGAGAAGCGACAAAAGAATGGATTTTTTAATAGATAACGAATAGCACAACAGACAGGCTAGATAACAGACTAAACAGCTAGAAAACTGGTAACAGCAACAGAGTAATAAGCTCCTCTAGCGCATTAGCTAATTAGAGAATAATCTTATACAGGAATAATAATAATAAGAGACTCTGACTTAGCAACTTTAGATATAATAGTTAAGCAGGGCGGAACAATCTATATTATAAGCCCTACTAAAAGAGAAGAAGCTTAGAAAGATAATCAAACTCAGGGAATACTTTAACAAATAAAAGGGCTTAGAGCTCTAGTTATAGATCGTTATTACTAAGCTAGCTATTAACTTTGTTAGATATATAGACAAAATAAAGTTCTGGTTCCTAATAAGGAAACTTAAAGAGGACGTTACAGAGCAACTAATAGTATAGATTCGCTAATATAGTAATTATAGATTTATTAGCTCTAGCGCTCTTTTATTAAAGGTTTATAAAGTTTTTAGAGATTAATCTTAGAAGTTAATTAGTAGAGAGCTAACGAGCGATTAATACTGTATTAGATATAGGTAAGCGCACCTAGGCTATATAGCCCCTTTAAAAGGAGAAGAGATATAGCTCTATATATAAAGGACAGGCTATAGAGATCTTAAAGAATCAGTATAACTAAATAAGCTCTAATAATATATTTCCTAGAAAGTGATAAGTTTTGTGTCTCTTTTCAGCTTATAGGCCTTTTTGTTATTAGCTATTTTATTAATTAAGAGGTTAAGATAAAAGAGATAGAAGAATATCTTTTAGCAACGAGGGCACAAAATAGGCGAAAGATCTATATCTTTTATAGCCTTAGAGGAATTAGAAAGACTTAGCTAACTATTATATACGCCCGCAAGCATTAGCATATATACACTGTAATAGTATAAGTAAACAGCTACAGTAGAGATATAGTCCTACAGAGCCTAGCTGCGTTTGGCCAGCATGTACATATTAGTAGAGTTTCGGATTCAGCAATTAGTGTGGCCCAGCAGGTTCTAAATCTAGAGGTGAACGCAGATGTGGTCCTTAGATAGCTCGCCCTAGAAACGAACCGTTGATAGCTAATGATCTTTGACAATATCAACCGAGACGTACAATCCGACGAAGATGTTCAGGCGTATAATGTCATCTCGTTCGTGCCACCAGCCGACTATAGCTCCGTCCTCATCACAACCCGTCTTCCTTCTCTAGGAGAGATTAGAAAGTCGACTGAGATCACCCGACTTAGGCCTGATCAAGCACTGAAGCTGCTTAGCAACTAGTCGGGCCTGTATCTATCTAAAAATAGTATAATAGGCATCCTATCAGAATACGACAGGAAAAGCTAACCGATTAATCTGTAGATATTAACAAGCTTATCTAACGACTAAGGCTACCTCCTACTTGCCCTGGTTCAAGCGGGTACATATATATGTGCAACCAAGACGGGTTACGCAAAGTACCTCGAACTGTACGAGACGTCATAGTCCTGGTTGGTGGCGGAGACGCCTCGCCTACGTGACTACGAGAACAGGAGCATCCAGATGACGTGGATGATTTCTTACGAGCGCATCCGACAAGGCAGCCCAGCGGCGGCACAGTTCTTGCAGCTATGCATCCAAGGTTATTGATACCGGCAATGCTAATAAGCGTCAGATTAAGGTTATTCGTGTTGAATGTACCGTTGATGAGGAACATGGAATCAGGATAATAGTCCGCCGCACAGGAGTACGAATAGTCTGAAACGCCGTTACGAGGCGGTGAATCGCCAGAGACCGAATTGTACTCCGTGCGAATTATACTTTGAGATTGTACTGTCCCAATACATTCCGACTTTCTTGACTCTCAATTTCTAATATTTTCACCAGCGTGCGTAATTATTTAATACTAGGCGTGAGTGCTCTTACGACGAAGATTATTAGAAGTGATAAACAGAATTAGAACGTTAAGTTTATATCATGATGACTTAATATTCTAGAATTAAGAAGAAATATAAGTTAATTATATAAAAGAAATAAGCTTGTAAATAGCGAGTAAAGAGGAAATAAAGAATTCTTTTTAATTTTCTGACTTGAAACGCCTAATCATTCTCTCGTGCCTGTTCACTGCTACTGACGATAGCAATCTCTAACCGCTCTTATTGTCCTTAGACTCCAGATTGCGCTCTCGCTCGACTAGTAACTTAACCACCGCCTTGTGCCTGTTCTGTGCCGCCCGCCATAGCGGCGTCCGATTGTCGTCTTTATCCTTAGACTCCACGTCTGCGCCCCGCTCAACTAGTAGCTTAACCACCGTCTCATGTCCGTTCTCCGCTGCCCACGATAACAACGTCCGGCCCTCATTGTCCTTCAGGTCCACGTCCGCGCCCTGCTCAATTAGCAGCTTGACTACGGCCTCATGCCCGTTCTCCGCCGCCCACAACAGCGGCGTCCGGCCCTCACTATCCTTTGAGTCCACATCTGCGCCCCGCTCGACCAGTAGCTTGACAACCGTCTTGTATCCGTTCTCCGCCGCCCACGATAGCGGTATCCGGCCCTTATTGTCCTTCGAGTCCATAACTGCGCCCCGCTCGACTAGTAGCTTGACCACTGTCTCGTGTCCGTTCTCCGCCGCCCACGATAGCGGTGTCCGGCCCTTGTTATCTTTTGAGTCCACGTCTGCGCCCTGCTCGACTAACAGCTTGACCACCGCCTCGTACCCATGCTCCGCCACCCGCGATAACAGCGTCTGGCCCTTGGTGTCCTTTGGGTCTACGTCCGCACCCCGCTTAATCAGCAACTTGATTACCGTCTCATACCCGTACACCGCCACCCATAATAACGACCCCCAATCCCTCTTATTATTCTTAAACGTCACATCTGCGCCCCGCTCAATCAGCAACTTAACTATCGCCTCATGCCCGTTCGCCGCTGCCCATAATAACGGCGTTCGATCGTCGTAATCATATTTATCCTTAGACTCCAGGTCTGCGCCCCACTCAATTAGCAACTTGACAACCGCCTCATGCCCGTTCGCCGCGGCCCGCGATAACGGCGTCCGGCCCTCGCTATGCTTTGAGTCCACATCTGCGCCCCGCTCGACTAGTAGCTTGACTATCGCCTCGTGCCCGTTCTCCGCTGCCCACAACAGCGGCGTCCGGCCCTTGCTATGCTTCGAGTCCACATCCGCGCCCCGCTTGACTAATAGCTTGACTACTGCCTCGTGCCCATTCGCCGCCGCCCACGACAACGGCGTCCGGGCCCCGCTGTCCTTCGAGTCCACCTCCGCATCCCGCTCAGCTAGTAGCTTGACCACCGCCTCGTGTCCGTTCTCCGCCGCCCACGATAACGGCGTCTGACCGTTATACTCGTCTTTAGACTCTACATCCGCGCCCCGCTCAATTAGCAGCTTGACCACCGCCTCATGCCTGTTCGCCGCCGCCCACGACAGCGGCGTCCGACTATCGTACTCGTCCTTGGATTCTACATCCGCGCCCTGCTTAACCAGCAGCTTTACCACCGCCTCGTGCCCGTTCGCTGCCGCCCACGATAGCGGCGTCCGACTATTATACTGGTACTTGTCCTCAGACTCCAGGTCCACGCCCCGCTCGTCCTTAGACTCCAGGTCCACGCCCTGCTCAACTAGTAGCTCAACCACCGCCTCATACCCGTTCTTTCGCGCCCACCATAGCGACCCCCAATCGTTCTTGGACTCCAGGCGTCTCGCTCAATTAGCAACTTGACCACCGCCTCGTGCCCGTTCGCCGCCGCCCAAGATAACGACGTCCGGCCCTTGTTGTCCTTCAGGTCTACATCCGCACCCCGCTCGATCAACAGCTTGACTACCGCCTCGTGGCCGTTTTTCGCCGCCCGCCATAACGGCGTCCGACTATTATTCTTATCCTTAGACTCTACGTCCGCGTCTCGCTCAATTAGCAACTTGACCACCGCCTCGTGCCCGTTCGCCGCCGCCCAAGATAACGACGTCCGATCCTCGTCGTCCTTCAGGTCTACATCCGCGCCCCGCTCGATCAACAGTTTGACTACCGCCTCGTGCCCGTTCGCCGACGCCCACAATAGCGGCGTCCGACCGCCGTACTTGTGCTCATTCTTAGACTCTAAGTCCACGCCCCGCTCGACCAGCAGCTTGACCACCGCTTCGTGCCCGTTCGCCGCCGCCCGCGACAACGGTGTCTGACCTTTTCTGTCGCGAGTTACAAGAATGGTTCCCGCCTCCAAGAAATGTTGAACTATATCGTAATGCCCTGCTTCTGAAGCATAGAAAACTGGGGTACGGTTCATAACATCTTTCGAATCGAGGTCTGTGCCTTCCTCAAGTAAATCTTCTACTAATTCTATACAACCCCTTTGTGCTGCAAAAGATAGTAGCGACTGTTCGAGACCAGCGAGTGGCTTGCGGATGTCATCCTTCCATTTCTCAGTTACTAGTAGTCCAACAGGATAGATCTGATCGGACCGGACCACATCAAAGAGGGCCATTTTCTCAAATTCTTTGACTAGTGAACGGTTTACCTCTGCATCCTCAAGCTCTCTGCATGTTTTCTCGTCCTTTTTCCCCAACGCGATCTGGATGGCAACCCATCCGTAGCGGTCCTTCAGTTTGATCATCCAATCAGATCCCTTAAGAGAACGCAACATCCAAAAAATGCCACGGTAACCGAAATCTCGGATCTCATCTTGGGGATTTCGCATCGCTCGACGATACAGCTCTCCCAATTCCCTCGCTACCGTTTCTCGATTGGGAGATTCCGTGTCCGTGACGTTGTAATATAGCCAGTGGAGAAGATCTTCCCCTTCAGTGAACCTTCCACTCCGCCTGCGATCTTTGCCCAGTGACAGAACCGTATCATATACTTTATCTGGTAGAGGGAGTATTGACCTCGCCCGAAGGGATGGAATAACGCTCATTAAGGCATCTTCTTTGGAACCTAGACCAGCCTCTGCAAATGCCGTTGCAATACGGTCGAGGTGACGATTGGAAAATCGGAAATCACGTTGCCCGTCTTGTACCTGAGGAGTATCGAGATCGCTCTGTAGCATTGGCTTTATGTCCGACAGATTTAAGATAATAGCTGCAGCGCTATCAATGAAGGAAGTGAATATGTCTTGAGCGCACATGGCCAGTAGACTATTCTTCGTCGGAACAGAAAGAATTTTCATGTCATCATTGCCTTTGTCCGAGCCAGCCGAACCATCCAAATTATATCGAGCAGTTGCAAAAGGGATAGAAAGGAGACTCCGTGTCCGATCATATTTAGGAGTGGTATTACAAACATGCTCTTCAGAGCCAACATCATCTTCAGTAACAAGGGACAGACTATCCAGGGGCATTTTGTCCACAACAAGAGGGGGAAGCTCCCTTGAAACCCACATTGTAAGGTCCACCTTGGCTTGTTCCACCTGATCGGGAGTTGCTGCCAAGGCATATGCTTTGGAGAAGTTGTCGGCATTGGCGAGTGGGGATCCTCTTAACGACCAGCTCCACAGTCCAAGAACGGCCTCTAACTCAGATCTATCGATTTGCCACATGCCATATTTGCGTCGGATAAGGAGGTAGAGAGGTAGATCTTCCTTGGATCTGTCACCTGAACAGCTGAGTCTGCAAGCAACTCTCCAGAATATGGCGGACGCATCTCTCCACTCTTTCTTCAATTCTACATCGCCCGAAAAGATGACTTTGACCGCGTCTTCAATAGCCTGGCCTAGGCTGTTGGCGCGATGTCGAACATCAGTCTGCCATCGCTGAGAAAGACTCGGAGCCTCCACGTCAGTCAAACGGGCAAGCCTAGCTCTGTAATACATAATCCTTGCCGCGCGGTTCGGCTTCTCCAAACCGGGGTTATGAGTGCCACTTTGCTCGCACTGTAGAATTGAGATCCACTTCACTGCAGCGGTTGCGGCGGCTGCATCAGGATCGTCACGAAAGCTGCGGTCTTTGGTGTCGTCTCTCGAAGTGATGCAGAAAATGGACTCGTTTTCTTGGAGCCCATTTTCCACCAAGCAGCCACTCCAGCTTCTCAGAAGTGCTGAGAAAGGGTGAATAACCTGCCACGTTCCTGAGTACGATTCAATCTGAAAGGATTGCCAGTCAAGTTCATGCCCTTCGATAATGTCAAGAATACGTCCTAGGTCGTTCTTGTCTTCCCCGAGACGTTGGGTTCGAAGGCCGGCTCGAACAGCTGCCATCACGAGGGTTGCGCCGAGCTGAGATAATGCGACCAAGGAGTGTAGGCCCCGCAGCCCGATAAACTGCAGGATGAAACCAGCCATGGTGACGGCAACTGCAGTCCAAACGAGCGGCTCATGCTGTGGTTGGAAAGATCCCTCCAGCTTCCATGAGGTCACGTACTCCTCCAGATCCGCCCGATGAGCAAAGGCATCGAAAGTCTGATCGCCCACACTCTGATTGCTAGGTTGCAACCAATACATCCGAGCTCTTTTCTTGAAGAAGATTTCCTCGGTGCTTCTTTCAATTAGCCACGCACACAGAAACATGCCCGCAACTAGAGAACTAGTCCCAGCAGCAGTCAGAGGGAATGCCCAATAGGGTATAGGCTGCCCATCTTTAAGGAGCCGACGAAAATACGTTGCCCAAATAGCGAATCCCAGAACCGCTGTTTGTAAAAAGCATCCAAGAAGTACTGCTGTCAGAACCCAGAAGCGTGAAGGCTTCTTGATACCGATATTCAACGATAGATTGGGGCTTGGCGCGAATCGGCTGCGTTCTAGTCTCTCAGGGTCATTGTTTTGCTCTGAATCGGTCTGAATCTCGGAATTTTCAGGGTTCTTAGGTCCTCCGTTAAGTCTTTTGACAGTTCTTGTTTGATTCGCTCCTGCACACGACGTCGTCGGGTCACCGGTATATGGGAAAAACTTCGCAGGTCTATGAAGACCAGCTGTAGGTGCATGGCCATCAAGCCCCTGGTAGAAGTCGCTGCTGTTTTGATCATGAACGAATTCGAGAATCTTGGGCCGACCAAAAACGCGCGCAATTCCTCCACGATTCCAAAGCTCACAAACGTCACGACTGGTGGATGAACAGAGCTCGGCTTCAGCAGCTCCGTGGCCTTCCTGTGCTCTTCCAACAAATGCTCTAAGTGATGGGTTTCCACAGACACGGATGACGGACACCACAGCTGTCAGAATGCCCAACGGGGCTGCGGCGAAAATGATGTTGTCCAGCACACTAGTTGACTCACTCAGAAACTGCTTGGTGACTTGCTCTCCGAACAAGGCCAAAAGAGGGGTTAAATCCGTAGCGAAGTTGTTGTAGAAGCTGTCCCAGTCATCAGCGGCGAGGGCGGGCACTACCAGCGCCAGAATGAGTAGTGTAGTGTTGATCATATTCTCCATTTAAGCGGCATGAGCCTGATGCTGAATAGCATTACCTGGCCTCGCCGTTGGGATAATGTTGTAGAGAGCAAGCAGAGCCACTAGACGAATAGGCGGGCCTGCATGCGCTGTCACTAATTACCCCGCACACCGACCGAAGACCTCCGGACCGATGAATCTCGTGAGTTCAGGTACAGAGGTCAAGGCGCCTGCTGACTAAGCTGCGGAATAGCCTTGTTTTTGAGATCTTTAAAACTGTCAAACGTTAAAGGGCTATCAGTTTCTTAATATTCACCCTAAATTGGAATTGTACTACGTAGCTTGCCGTTTTCAATCAAGAAATAGAATAGCGCCGCTTGAGAGGGAGTAGTGAAGGAGCACCGTCACGCAGCAGGGAGCAGTGATTTCTGGCTCCCAATGCTATGAGAGAGTAGTATAAGAGAGCTTGATGTGGCTGGCCCCTACCCGGCTATAGCTGCTCCTATTTATCTGTAACATCTACCTTCAGTGTGGTTTGGGTTATATCGGTCTCAAGCAACCCACTTCCATCCCTTCTCCTTTACATGAGCCCAGCGTACTCCAACACAACACACCGTGGCGCCCACCAACAGTGGCCCATCCCAATACGCAATACCAGCATACGCTCTACTTCCCTCCTCCAAATTCCCGAGCAGCTGCTCTCCAACAGGACTTCCAAAAATAGCGCCCAGACCCCTTACGAAAAGTATAAACGCGTTCACAGCAGCATACTGCCGGATGCGGAAGACCTCGGCGATGAGGGCCGGAAACAGCGCGTAGTACCCGCCGGCAGAAAAACTGTAGAGCACGATGAAAGCCAGCCAGAGCGAAAGAGTGGACGAGGTGGTTGTGAGGATGCTAGAGAGCCAGAAGGCGAAGACGCTAGATGCGGGCCGGGGTAGCCGGTCAAGACGCGCGACACGGTGTTGATGGCGTTGCTGGCGGCGAGAGAGTTGCTACGCTTGGAGGCGGAGAGGCCGAGGATCACGGTGTAGGAAGGAATGAAGGAGAGGGGGAGTTGGGCGCCGGCCGCCTGGAGGGGGTTGAGAGTCAGCCACAGAGGCTTGAGGATGGATGCAACGAATTTAGACTGGGATTTAAAGCAGTAACCCCAGGGTCACGGTTTTCAGATTTACAGCTAACAGTGTTCCATCAGGAAAACAAGGCAAAGGCTTCTTGAGCACAAACCTGGAGGAACGCGGCCACAGCAGAGAAGAGAAACGTCGTTCTCGAGGCCAAAGCGCGTGAGACGTGGGTATTCCGTCTCTCCGGGTCTTCTGCTGTCGATCTTGCTGCAAATTGACTCCGTGGCACTGCCCAGGCGGTTGGTAACCCGGCGATCAGGTTGAGGCCGGCATAAAGCCTGAGGGTCCAGCGACCACCGACGGAGCTGAGCAGCGCCCGGATCATGGGTGAGAGTATGAGACCGCCGGTGCCGCCGGCGGCTAGGATCTAAGAGATGCACCGCGGAATTAGTAGTAGTGCCTCTAGGAATTTTAGGGGAAAGACTGCATTGCCCAAACAGCTGAAATACAGCTTCCATTCGGGACAGAAAGACATGATAGTGCTATGACGCCCCGTCTGAAGAGAAAAAAAAAAGGAACCGTGGATGAAAAACTTACGAAGCCCATGGCCGTGGCCCGATGGTTGGTGAAATACTCAGGCGCAGGAGCTAGCAGCGGGAAGTACAGGAGTGACATTTCAAAGCCAGCCAAAAAACCCTGTGCAAGCAGGAGCTGCCATACAGAACTGCTGACGGAGGCCAGCGCGAACCCAGCGGACACTATGAGTACGCCTGAAATAGTGATTGTCCGTGGTGCCAATAAGCGCAGAATCCTGCGGCGCCATAGCCGAGTCGATGGTGTGGTTTGGGGCCAATCTCCATGCTGAATACGTGGAATGACAGGATTCACGAGGTTGCCGCCTGCCCACGTAAGCCCATAGCACAGCGAGCCTACGAAGGCGAGCAGCGCAGTCGGTGGTGAGACCCGTGAGGCCGGAGAGGGCACCAGAATATCTTGGCTAGACGAAAGGTAATACTCTTGAAACACACCCCAGCATTGGTTGTAGCCTATTGTAAGGGCTATAGCCACAAAGGCAGGGCAAAGCACTGCAGCTTGCTTCTTGCGTGATACTGGTGGTAAGGCCGGCGCCGCGGTCAAGTCCGACTCGGAGACGTCTGCAGATCGGGCATGCAAGGCTGTGAGCGGGTTTGTTTGAGTTTGCATTGCCATTGCCTCTTCAGAAATGAATAAACAAGGTGAACTCGGAAAGGAACAAGGGAAGAATCAAGAACAAGGAGATGTTGCGGTGGAATTAAGAGCAGAAAGAAAGAATGGAGAGCACCCTGACTCAGTCAGCGGCCAAGCCAAAGGAGGACGATTGGCAAGAAGAAGACATTAAATCGTGGGAACACTACTCTTGACAAGGATACTGTCAGGCATGAGGTGGGTATTTATCGGTTCTCCGAGAGCCGCAGCCTTTTGGTCCAACAGTCTCTAATCTTTTCCTTGCAAGAGGAAGGAAAGAGAGAAAAAGAAGAAAGGATTGAAGCTCAATCTACCAATCCCAACATGCATAGCAAGGACATGTATGGAGTACATGACATACAAAGATATGTATGTTAACAAGCCTGAACCTCAGAAATTGCTTAGTGCAGACACACGATGGCCGCATACAGATGCTGAGCAAGTGCAAGACCAGCCTGACATAAGGGGTTGCGTGATATATGCGGTAAAACATTGGCCAAGCCACGTCCGCCAAGCACGTTGAAAAAGAGAGATCCTCTTACGATTAAATTATGCCAGCCATAGGATACTAGAGGCAAGCTATTCCACTTATAGTCTCGTTTAGGGTTCCCAAGGTTTGAACACGCCTAGGAATGAAAGAAATCCACCCGGCGGTGTTTGACAGGCATTGAATGTATGTGTGGTGGTTATGATATGTACAAATTCCCGTTGTATGGTAGTGCGTGCTATATAAACTCTCACTCCCACTCTCGCTCTCGCTCTCGCATACGCACATACGCGCTACATACCGAGGAGCGAGCACACGATTACAGGATCTCTGATCCGTACTGAGCAGGCTATTTTCCCAAGAAAGCCCTACCGCCCTTAATGACATATATACATATCCCTCCCATCGGTTGCCCCATCTTTTGCAGGTCGTCCAGAAGTCAGTATGTTTCAGTCCATGCGTGCGGATCAACAGATATCTGTGTTACGGTCGATCCATTGGCTGGCACCCTCTCAACTCAACACTTCGAAAAAGCCACTTACCTCACGTCTTTTCGGAGATGGCAACGTCGTCTATGATGAAAGAACCTGCCTACGAAAACTGGATAGGACCGATTGATTATGTCCGGTCCTAACACTTTTGCTCTATTTTGCTTTGACTTGGCTCTGAACGTGGAGGGCCCAGATTGTATGAAGATAAGCAATGGGGAGGGGAGATGTACCTCGCAAATTCATAAGGCTACTTCCCGCTATCTTCAGTGGTGGGCTCATTCTTCTTGCGTAAAGCCTAACGAAAGCTATTCGTTAAAGAGTAAAGCAGTGGCTCTCTCTCGATTCTGTCTCAGCTGTTGCTCCTCAATGGCTTTGCTGGGACACAGAGAACTGAATGAATTGGAGATGATCTCATAACTTCGAGCGGCGTTGAACCTTCTTCGGTGCGACTAATGGTTCGTTCGGTGCGGTTCGAGACGAGATCATATCTTCAAAAAGCGCAAGTCCAAGCTTATTAGCCATGGACAAGACTCTGGTAGACACGGTAGCACCATCCCTTCTGTTCTTGCCCTCTCTCCTGCACTTGGCAATCTTCTCTGTGAAGTCCCACAATCTGCCCTGCAGTAATAATGCACCTGTCTGTCCATCACGCCTCGGTGTCCAGTCTGGCGAAAGTCGCATGGTTGGACCAGCTTTAGAGTCTTTATTAGTTGCTACCACAATAATGCCTTCTTCCGCAAAGCGACTGTAAGCATTTTTGAGTGATTCTTTGTTGACAGCTTCAAAATATGATAGATCGCCTTGATGATACAACGTCTTACCCAGAAGTTGCGCGCTATCTTGTGCTTTCTTCATGTCGATCCAAATGTCCACTTCCGCGGCAGAAGGAGGGGTAAGGCACATGAGGGATACCGCACCGAGCCATGCAGCCTCGATGAATGGCCATATCAGAAAGCAATAAAAATCATAGTTTTCTCGGCCGCGTTGACGCTCTATGTCGGTTAAGCCAGCATATGTCTTGCCCTCATAGCTTGTAAAAACCTCGATGACTTCGTCTGCTTGAAGACCAGCAACGGCTCTCTCGAGGTTAGCGGCGAGACCTTCACCAGCTGGGAAGATGAACTCTCCTCTGAAGAGCTGTGAGAGGAATGTCACCTGGTCCGTCAGTTCGGCCTGTACCATTCGCTGGATTGCTGGTCCTCCACCTTGCTTGACGCGCGTATACATAGCAGCTGCGATAAGAGCTTCTGATATAAAAAGATGGATTGTCATATTGCGATAGAAGGACATTTGGAAACGATCGACGGCGTAGAAAGTCTGCTCGGCAAGGCCTTCAACAGTGCCAACCAGAGACGGACCAAGTACTTCAAGAGCACGATCAACAACGTAGCCCGTTGGTGCGCCATGAAAGTGGGCTACTTTGCCACCTTTTGCCTGAATCCTTCCACACAGCCAATCAACCCGGCGAATCAGCTCAGAGCGTCCAACTCCGCGGCCGCGCAACGTTAAGAGGATAGTGCCGACTAGAGCAGTTGGCATGACGACAGAAATAGCATTTATATCAGAGAGCACTTTATAGCCCAAGGTCCTCAGCATTCGAGATCTAACCTCTTTGCTCCGCTCAATGCTACCCTGGTTAGGTGCATGAGACGGTCGTAATTCTTGTGACTTGATGAAATCCTTTAAACTCCATGGCTCGTGGAAGCGCACATCTACACGACCGAGCTTGAGCGTAAGCACGGACGAAGCGGATAGAAACCCAGAGAGATTCTCTTTTTGCTTTGGTTGACCCAACAGTTCACTGACATAGGAGTCCACTTCAATGACCTTATCGTACTGAGAGCTGACAGGACAAATATAAGCATCTTCAGTGCGACCAGTAATAACACTGTCCAGCAAGAAGCTCAAGATCCCAAATCGAGGACCAAGAAGCTTGCCGGTCCGTGACCTTGTACCTTCTATGAAACATTCAAAGTTGTATCCATTCTGCAGCAGGGTATCAATGTACGTCTGGACAAGAGTAATATAAAGAGGATCCTTATCAAAGCTTCGTCGGATCCACATAGCTCCAGCGTGCTGAAGAAAGCTACCAACAAGAGGGAAGTTGAGGTTATCGCCAGCAACAACAACAGGGAGTGTAAAGCCAAGACGATAGCATATCAACTGTAGCGAGACATAATCCAGATGTGATTTATGGCAAGGTAGGAAAATGATTGATCGTTTTTGCTTTGCAGCCATATCCGCGTAGCTTCGCAACCGGTCAATTTCCTGCCGATCGACATATATACCTTGATGATATGCGCGTGTAAGTAGCTGTGTGACCATATAATAGGCACTTCGGATGAAGTATTTGCTCTCCATTTTGCACACCATGTTATCAATCATCGTATTTGTAGCCTCCCTGAGACTGGAGATAATCTCATCTTGTCGTTTCACCTTGTCCGTCTCAAACGTGGGAGACGTTCGATCCAGCAGATGCTCTTGCTCTTCGACCTCCAGCCTCTTCCCTGTCAATTCTGCCAGCATTCGTTGTAGCATTGGTGATGCCATGATCCCTGACTTGATCTTCTCCGTATAGCCAGAGTAGAACACGGGCTGGCCGGTGACTTTTTCATATGCTCGCCAACCAGAACCGGAAACGAAGAGGGCTACTTCGCGAAACCACTCATATGGATTGACCTCGAAGCGGGCCATATGTTCCACTAGATTCTGCTCTGTCGAGTCATGCTGAAGAGGAAGGTCTGCTTCCGAACCTGGCCCTCCAGAGAGAGGAAGCTCCATCGTGACAGCAGATCTAGTGTTGTCCATGATGCTGGAGGACGCTCCGCTCAGCAACCAGGTCTTTTGGGTGTGCCAGAAAGTGGTTATAGTCCTCGTCCTCCTTCCCTGCTAACGCCATAGCACAACTCCCTACTGAGCGCTCAGCGTTAAATAGCAGAGAATTGAGATGCTGCTGCTGGATGCGAAAAATGCGGAGGTAAAGAGGAGAGCTTGCCGCGATCCCGGGGACTCCCGAAAAACCAAGGCCGAGGGCTGCGATTCGTTTCTACGACATTTTCTTATGGCTAGATTATTACGCTGTTATACCTCGAGACTGCAACAGATCCGATCCACAATGAGATGCTCGCCCAATTGAGAACAATTATAACCTTATATCCCACCTAGTCTCATAAATCCCCTCGTACCGCGTCATAAACAACGATGCGTCTCACGCCCGATCTGATAAACAATTCCCTCTCCTACCTCAACCCTCTCAAAGAGCGCGAACTGGATCTCAGAGGTGCGTCTAGCTGAAAAGGACAGATACTACACGCTGAGCTACATTGACATCCACACTCGTTTCTCAAACCTACAGGCCACAAAATCGCGACAATAGAGAACCTCGGGGTTGCCGGCCCACAAGATGCCATAGACTTCACAGATAACGATATCACCTCCATTTCAAACTTTCCTCTATCACCTAGACTGAGTACTTTATTACTGGCGAGGAATCGGGTACGGCAAATCCAGCCGAATCTGGCCGATAGTCTGCCTAATCTGCACACCTTGGTGTTGACGAGTAACAATGTTGCCGAGCTGGCGGATTTGGACCCGTTAAGGAAATTGGTGAGATTGACGCACTTGAGTCTGTTGGAGAATCCAGTGGTTAGAAAGGAGGTTAGACGGTCTCTCTTTCTCATGGAAGGTCGCTTGGCTGATGATTGGAGAGTAGCACTATCGATACTGGATTATCTGGCGCATACGATCAATCCGCTTCCTCGACTTTCAGAAAATCAAGGATGTTGAGCGACAAAGAGCAAAGGAGTTGTTTGGCACGGAGAAAGAACCTTCAGCATTGGCATCAAAAATCATGGGAACCAAATCGAGGACGTTTGACGTAGGTGCCGCAACCGCGAACGGAAGGGCAGCACCGGCAGAGAAGGTTATGAGGGTGAAGCTGACGGAGACGGAAAAGAAGAGGGTAGAGAAGATGATCAGGGAAGCGAAGAGTTTACAGGAAATCGCAAGGCTGGAGAAAGAGCTGAATGATGGGAGAATACCGGCCGGAGCTGCGGATGGGGATAGAATGGTTGTGTGAAATACGCCAAGTCCTCCGGAAAAAGCTCCACGTTCATACGTTAACCAGAAAGACGTTAGTATCAACGTCACACCAGCATTTCGTTCATCTCCTGTACTGTCCAGTACTTTCTCATGTTCTCTGCACCCAGGGTCTTGACTCGTCATCCAAGTGTGCCCACAACACCTTACCAAACCCATCCATTATCTCTTTCAACTCCTCAAGCCTTAGCTCGCGCTGCCCACTACTACACATTCCCAAATATTGCTGAAATAGATCCAACCCTTTGTGTATTTCTCTGTGCTGCTCAAGTAAATGCTGTTGCTTCTGGAACTGGGGCATCTTTCGGGAAAGCATTGGAAAGACATATGTTTCCTCAATGGAATGGTGGGCCTCAAGATTGCGGCAGAATTGCAGGCCGGTGGATAGGAATTGCCGAATGGACATGCCGGCAGGGCGTCGGTTTGCGGTACATGCAGCGTAGATAGTGTTCCAAGTCTGGCGAAAATGGTTATGCTAGGATTACTGTCGTCAATAACCCGAGCTCATTTGAGAGATAGACGTATGCTCACATATAAGTCCATGAGTTCGGCTAATCTGTTGTATGCTGTCAAATCTGATGGGGAAAGCTTGGGCACCGTAGCAGGAGACTGCGTCGCGTTCTGAGCCTGCGGAGCTGTTTCTGCAGAAGCCATAGTATTTTGGTTCTGCATTGGGGAGAAGAAATTTGCTCGAGGAATATGTTTGACAAATGCCGACAACGTCAAAGGAATCTTGGCGAATCTTGGGATAGATCTTGCGAGCAGTGAAACCATAAATATGCTGGAAATATAGGTCAGACAACGAAAGAAAAGACCCGCGTCAATGAGATACGGTATTAGAGAAATCAACGAGTGTCCCCCCAAGAAAATCCCTGATTGTTCTTGGATAAGATGATAGTGGTTTGTCACCACTGCCGGACAAGATTCGTCCGATCTAACTAATGACAAAGATTTAGTAATCAGATTTGCCATATGCTGATAGACGAGACAACAAATTCGTTGCTGCACACACACAATCAATAGAACACAACGTCGAAGGTTTTTGGAATTTTTGAGTGGGCCGTAAAAGAAATGTGGATGGATTGCCTTGTGTTACTAATGTCTGGCGTCAAGTCATGCTCATGGTTTTGCTTTACCCAGGTGACCGCCTTCAGAGATCCACAGCCTTGAGGTTGTTCTCCAGCCTCACTAAAGCCTGTTGCCATGAACAGACCTGTTTCTGTACTTAGACCTCATAAAGATGCCCGCAATAACTGGCTCAGAGATATTCGTGCGCATAGCATTCGTTAGCTCTGGCAAATTGTTGTGGATCACATACTGTGGCATTTGTCTCGGCTGTTAAGAATTTTTCTTGTGCATCCATATTAATGCGTAGCTGTCCTCTTTGGCCGAATCTCGCCCTAAGGACCTACATACTACTAGTACAGTAGGCAACCGTGCCTGCCCAGCCAAGAGACTAAAACTCCACAAGATTTTCCAAGGCGGCAAGTGGGTCGATTCCAAGCATGCTTGACTGGGAATAAGCTTCCTTGTCTTGTGTTAAGCATTTTCTCTAGAGCCTAGTAAAAGGTGGTCAAGAGACTTTATTATAGGCGTGGTCTGTCTTTGTCAATGATGATGACTTGTCCTGAAGCGATAGGAGTGCTTCCCACGTATGCACTGTCTAGAGCAGTAATGACGTTCGCCTGACTGACGAGGGAGCCCTTGATCAAGGGACTGGGAATGCGCTGCGCAATGGAATTGCAGCCATAGTTTTGGGCTTCCGGACTCCTTCCAGGAGGTGGTCGCCCGAGAGACGACTGGTAAGATAATGCAGAAGCGCACTGCAGTGCTTCCCCAGACTTCTCAACAATAAAATTTGGGTTAGACTCCAATCATTCTCCAACCGCCATAGCGCCTACAAACGTCATCAGAAGCACCGTATCCTATTTTGTCAATGTGCAAGAGGACTATTGATAACCCACCTCCTACCTCTTTCCTGGATGTCTTCTGGCCCCTTTGCTGTGCACAAGTCCAGACCCCAAGCATACCTGCACGGTTTATCAGGTTCGTGCTAAGCCTGGTTCGTCTAATTGTTGGCGAGCCAACTCTGATCGACTGCATTGTCTGCCTGAGACGCCTTACTCAGAACTTTTTACCGCAACCCAATCTGATAGGGAGGTCCTTTCAACATGCGTCAGTCCTTCCAGAAGGAACTATCTATGTCAGACGCTTACCATATATCTAGATAAGTTACGCGGTGAAGCAAAGCATGCAGCGTGGTATGATGAACCAGATGAGCCTGCCAACTTCAATCCTTTTCGAAAGGTTAGGACAGATCTCCTGGGAAAGAAGAATGCCCTACGAAATGCCGAGAACGGCGACGGCGGCTTGACACGAAGTACAACTGATCAGGAGCATCGACATGCAGATGTCTCCAACCGGCGAGCTGAAATGGGCGCTGCAGCCGACACACCACAAAGATATGGTACTGCGCCAATCTCAGGTCGATCGCGCACAGAGCATGTTCCAGGAAGTGATAGTACACAGTTTGAGATTATTCGAACAGTTAGCCCGAAGCAAGAGGCGCCACTGGAGGATAGCCCACTTCCATTAGAAGAGACAAAAGACTCGACGAGCGGTGACACCATCGCGATTGAGGATACACCTACGAGTGAGAAGCCTCGGCAACGGAAGGGCTTGAAAGGCATGTTCCGCCGGGAGAAGAAAGTGGTAGGTAGCGATAAGCCCGAAGGGGACGACTTGGAGAAACCACATTACACATTTGGCAATCAGATTAGAGCAACGTTGTTCAATTCCTGGATAAATGTGCTTTTAATTGCCGGTAAGCTGAGAAACCTGCCGATCCTCTGGTCAAGCTACTGATGAACCTAGTCCCGGTGGGTATCATTGTCAATTACGTACACATCACTCCTGTTGCAATCTTCGTTATAAACTTCATCGCAATCATTCCACTGGCTGCGCTGTTGAGTTATGCAACAGAAGAGATTGCCCTAAGGACGGGCGAGGTTGTGGGAGGCCTTCTCAACGCGTCATTTGGGTAAGCATGCTTTCCCTAATCTTGGTCTCCTTTATGCTGATTTGCCCAGAAATGCCGTGGAGCTCATTGTCTCGATCATTGCGCTACTCAAGGATGAGATATTAATCGTTCAGACGTCTTTGATCGGAAGTATGCTCTCGAATCTGCTTCTGGTCCTGGGCATGGCCTTTTTCTTTGGTGGTCTCAACCGATTTGAACAGAGCTTCAATGTTGTTGTAGCACAAACCGCATCAAGCCTGCTAGCTCTGGCAATTGGAAGTCTAGTTCTACCGACGGCTTTCCACTCTTTCGCTGGTGACAATCAGACTGCCCAAGATCCCGAGGCAGAAAATGACGTATCCGCCGGCAGCGAAGGCATTGCCCCAATCTCTCGTGGCACTTCTATCATCCTCTTGATTGTCTATGCCTGCTACCTTTTCTTCCAGCTGAAGTCGCATGTGGAGATGTATACCAAGGAAAGCGAAAAAGCAGAAAAGCGAGATATTGGTCGAGGTGCACGCAAGATCAGGCAGAAACTCAAGCGACGAAGCTCAAGTGACCAAGCACGACGGAGCGCATTACAAGTGGAGAACGCAAAGGTCAAGGCGGAGAAGGACGAAGTCCCACAACTCCACATCTGGGTTGCAATTGCCACCCTTGCCGTCTCGACTGTCCTGGTCGCCTTCTGCGCCGAGTTTATGGTCAGCTCTATTGATGCTATCACGGTCTGTGGGAGCGGTGTCTCCAAGACATTCGTTGGACTCATCCTTCTACCTATTGTGGGCAATGCCGCTGAGCACGCTACCGCCGTTACGGTGGCCGTCAAGGACAAGATGGATCTGAGCATTGGTGTTGCTGTTGGATCGAGCATGCAAATTGCTTTGCTTGTACTCCCATTGATCGTCATTCTTGGCTGGATCACCGGCCATGATGATATGACCCTATGGTTCGACGGGTATCAAGTGGTGGTACTCTTCATCTCAATCCTGCTCGTGAACTATTTGATTCAGGATGGAAAAAGTCATTGGCTCGAGGGTGTCCTGCTAATGACGCTCTATCTCATCATTGCACTATCCGCTTGGTAAGGCACGCCCTATCCAACCTCAGATCACTATCAGCTAACTAGCCCTCCAGGTACTATCCTACCAAGGGAGACGGTGCTTGCCCCAATGGGCAATGACGAATAATCACCGTATTCAGCCGTGAAACTTCCTCGCTTGTGTCTTCATAGTACATCATTAAATCAGGAGCATTCTTTAGAGAGCAGTCTTGGGTGATCATGGGTGGCTAGCTACTTTCCAGTGCAAGCGTATCAGGGACATCGGTATAGGTATGGCTCGGATGATGATCCGTCGCAACTATATGTGTGTTGCTTAAGAATATCACCATTGGTGTCATTTCTAATAGACTTTATCTTATCTCTTTCTTATATCTTCATGCTGGAGAACATGCAGTATGTGCATATACTATCACCAGCACACCCTCATTTAAACTCTCTGAACGAAAATTCAACAGTTTCTCTAAGGCTTACTCCTTATAATGAAATTGTGACTTACAACAACGAACTGGGAACTGCTTTACACACGCTTGGCAATCATGTTTGTCATCAAAATCTTTGGTGATACTTCAGATCTTCTTTGGCTGCTGAAACGAGGACGTAGACTGCTCCTATGATCACCTGTGTAAGTTGCTGTCACCTTAGCTTCCCTGATAATCGGCATAGCAATGTCATCAGCAGGAAACCTGCCACCGGCAACACCAGCATTCATTCTCCGAGGGCATACAGCACCCGTACATGCACTTCAGTTCTACAAGCGAAATGCCTATCTGGTCTCCGGCGACTCCGAGGGCTGGATTGTGGTCTGGCGCCTGGCATCTAAGCGACCAGCAGCTTGCTGGCAAGGCCACAAAGGGAGCATTCTAGGCATCAAGGTGTGGGAGAATCGCGTGATTACGTGAGCCGAGAAGACAACCTTCTTCCAGCGACTCTACTGATATCCGTGGTAGACATGGTCGTGATCACAAGCTACGCGCGTGGCAAGTGACGGAGGCGAGCCTCGAGGGGGAGACGCTCGACGCACGATTACCTGCTGAGGAGGGACTTCACGGAACGGAAAGAGAGCAGCCATGGCTGCTGCATTCAATGGAAGTGAGCGCGTTGAATTTTTGTGCTTTCGCCATGTGCATTGCTTCCAACGCTGGAAGTGCAGAGGATGCTGAATGTCAGGCGATCATCGCGGCCCCGAACGCTCTCGATTCTGGAGGTATTGATTTCTTCCACTTACCATCCGAGCGCCGCGTCTCGGTTCTCCCGGCCGATCCTCAGGTCAAGACCGGCATGGTAATGGCACTTGATCTTTTTCATCAGCCCGAGACCGGGCTGCTCACGGTGATCTCGGGCTATGAGGATGGGCGGACTATGGTACACCAACGCAAACCGATGGCATCACCAGAAGAAAACTGGAAGTGGGAGATGATTCTGGTCAGCCGACCGCACAGCCAGCCGGTACTGTCCTTGGACACACTACCATCCAAAGACTTCTATTTTACGTCTTCTGCAGACGCTGTGATTGGCAAACTTGCTATTCCGACTTCTAACTTTGATAGCGATAAGAATATCAAACCGGCCAAGACCAACAATACCAAACATGCCGGCCAGCAGGACCTGAAAGTTCGAAACGATGGCAAGATTTTTGCCACGGCAGGTTGGGATGCAAGGATACGTATATATACTACAAAGACGCTGAAGGAATTGGCAGTACTGAAATGGCACCAAGATGGTTGCTATTCCGTTGCATATGCCGACACCCTTTCCCTTGGGTTACATGAAATGCCCTCCGAAGCAGGCCATGACCAAGCTCTTATGGCATCGAGAAACCCAACCAATTCCGCGCTCGAAGTCATCAGGCAACAGAGGAGTATCAAAGCACAGATGACGCATTGGCTCGCCGCTGGAGGCAAAGACGGGAAGATATCTCTCTGGAACATATATTGATTGCTTAACGAGTACGCAAAACTCCTTGAGATAGGATGCCTGGCACCCAATTCCGAAATGCCACGGATGCAGATTCATCAGTGCTGAAAGTTGTCTACATTTATCACAGGCGTCAGAATGATGTTATCTATCAGACGCACTGGTTTCTGTGCCCTTTCCTCTTCCGTCTGGGGATCTTTTATTGGAAGCATCTTCAAAGCTCCACTGATGATAGCGCCCCTCCTTGGGTCAACTTCGTCCTTGATCTCGTTCATTTCTTCCACGTCAGCCACCGAGATGTAATCGAGCTCGAATTCGACTGCATCCAATCCCCTGTCGGTCAACTTGAGCCGCTCGGTCTCCAGAAAATGTATCGCAGCACCGAACATTTCGGTTCGCGACAATCGTCCCTCGTCGTACTCTTTCTCGGCTGCTCTTAACGCTCCATGCAAAATGGGCGCAACCTGTCTTCTCCTCTCGCCAAGATACACATTCCGGCTACTCATCGCTAGACCATCTTCCTCTCTCGTCGTTGCTACAACACGAACTTCAGTGGGTATGTGGAAATCACGAACCATCCGATTAATCAATACCGACTGCTGCACATCCTTCTGTCCGAAGTATACGCGCTCTGGCTGAATAATGTTGAATAGCTTCGTACAAACCGTTGCCACACCCCTGAAGAAAGTCGGCCTTGCAGCACCTTCCAATCTGTTCGCTAGCGGTGTGATGGTCACGAAGGAGCCGGCACCATCAATGTCAGAAGAGGGAGGAAGCGTGGGATATATTGTCCTGACTCCAGGTGCAAAGACCGCACTTATCCTACCCAGCCCATTAGGGAAAGTCAATTTATTGTTGAGGGCAATCAGCTTTTCCATGTCATCATCCCACGTCCGCGGATATGTAGCTAGGTCTTCTGTTGGACCAAACTGTGTTGGGTTGACGAAAATAGACACAAAGACATCGCTGTTTTCTGCAGCTGCCGCACGGATCAGGGCGAGGTGACCTTCATGAAGAGCACCCATTGTAGGCACGAGGCCAACAGCGCGGCCGTTGTGAGTAATCTCGCCTCGGTACTTGCGTAGCGAAGAGATGTCATCACGGAAGATTCGAAATGGGTAGGGTGAGGTGTCTGGGCTGTTTGAGGGGGTCGCAGCTCTGTGCTTGTCGGGCCGATAACTTGTCGATGTGGAAATTGATGCACGCTGGAAAGGGTACAATTGACACGTACGAGCATGAGCTCCGAGGCGCGACCTCAGCGTTTGTAGCGGAGAGACTAAGCTAAACATCATTACCATTGCATTCGTCTGCAGGACCAACGAAGTGGTGGACTGTGTACAGAAACTGCTGGTTCTACGTGGAGCTCTACTAACGGTGAGTGAGCTACCATCGTGACTCAGTGAAAAGGTCGAGATCCGTGTCAGGAGTGCCGGAGTGTGATGGGTTATGCAGCGTGGTGTTCATCCCTCTGTGGGAGTCAACGAGCCAATCGGAGTGCTTGTAGCTCCGCAGCGGACATGTCCCGCACCTCTCCAGAAAAAAACATTCAATTCTTAAAAATTCCAGAGCCATGAGCCATGAGCCACGAGCCACGAGCCATGGCGGACGATGGAATGCTTCTGAACTTCTCCACCACTGAGGCTGCCCCAATCTATCAATATCAGCCCAAATTCAGAGGAGGGTCATGGAAGGAGCGCTTGCTCGTTCAGCGAGTGGCACGATACCGACAGAAGCGCAAGACTTCTGAGCAGAGTACGCCAGCTGCCCGCAAGGGAGAAGACAATGAACGGCAGAATAACCCTTTACCGCCACAGAAGGAATCCGAATATTCCCAAAGCCGACCAGTAAAGCGACGACGAGAAAATGGAGACTTCACCCCCGTCTCAAGCGAAACTACTGTCAACAGACACACCAGTGCTGTCCAAGACCGCTCGGTGTCGCGCAAACCATCCCAGTCTCGCGAGGTGATTTCGTCGTTGTTCTCCTACAATCCCAAGTCGGCCACTGCACCTGAGCAGCCCTTGGAGCCTATAAATGACATTCCGACACAACCCTCGAATGCGCCATTAGTTGATGGTGCCGACACATTCACCTCCTTGGGGCTCTCTAATGTCCTGGCCAATCACCTCATCACCAAAATGCAGCTGAAGAAGCCTACCGCCATACAGAAAAGCTCGGTAATACAGTTGCTGCAGGAAGACTCGGACGCATTCATACAGTCCGAAACGGGTTCTGGCAAGACCCTTGCATATCTGCTTCCCTTGGTCCAGAGGATGATGTCTCTTTCGGCTTCGAAGACTGGAGTTGAGAAACAGGTCAACGGGAATGGCGCAGTACACCGTGATTCTGGACTCTTTGCTATCATCCTTGCGCCGACCAGGGAATTGTGCAAGCAGATCTCGGTTGTGCTCGAACGGCTGTTAGGATGCGCACATTGGCTTGTTGCAGGAGCCGTCATTGGAGGTGAAAAGAAGAAATCCGAGAAGGCCCGACTACGCAAAGGATTAAACATTCTTCTTGCTACGCCCGGTCGATTGGCTGATCACCTGGAAAATACAAAGGTGCTTGACGTCAGCAATGTACGATGGTTGGTGCTGGACGAGGGAGACAGGTTGGTCGATCTAGGGTTCGAGGAGGAGATTCAGAAGATTGTCAAGAAACTGGATGAGGGGCGGAGAGACAGCAACATTGTTGGGCTACCACGGAAACGTACAACTGTGCTCTGCTCAGCAACAATGAAGATGAATGTCCAGCGTCTGGGAGAAATCAGTCTCAAAGATGCTGCACTGATCAAGCCAGATGTAGACTCAGACGACAAAAGCCCCGAGTCTGCCACGAGGCCGCAATCAACGTTCTACGCACCAGCTCAACTGAAACAATCATACACCGTCGTCGCCGCCAAACTCCGTCTGGTCACCCTGACGGCTCTTCTCAAACGCACCTTTGCCCGGAAAGGTTCCGTCATGAAGGCAATTGTATTCCTCTCCTGCGCCGACTCTGTCGACTTCCACTACGATGTCTTCACCCGCCCGCTTGCCCAAGAGCAGGATGACACATCCACCCAGGGTCCTTCTCTACCCTCAACACTTCCCAACTCCGAGATCCCTTACGCCGTTTCTCCCCACCTATCTCCCTCAACCTCAACCACGAAACCCACCCAACCTCTAACCATCTTCAAACTCCACGGCTCCCTCCCCCAACAAGCCCGCACCACCATCCTCCGTACCTTCACCGCCTCCACAACACCGTCCCTCCTTCTCGCCACCGACGTCGCCTCCCGGGGCCTCGACCTGCCCAACCTAGACCTAGTCATCGAATACGACCCTCCCTTCAGCTCAGACGACCACCTCCACCGCATTGGTCGAACCGCGCGTCTCGGCCGCGACGGCCGCGCCGTTATATTCCTCCTGCCCGGCAGCGAGGAAGGGTACGTCTCCATCCTCCGAAGCGCATATCATCCTTCTACCTCTCTCGACGGCGTAAATCTAAACGCCAATGTGACGCACACGCCCTGCAATGAGATCTTGAAACGCGGCTTCTCCCCTACAGGCGGCATCATCGGCACCAGTTCCAACAAACCCTCCAAGACCGCCCCAAGTCCTTCTGTCCTCGATTCCGACCTTACGAAAGACTTGGCGAACTGGGAAGCCCAAGCAACAGCCCACCAGCTCGACGTCGAGCGCTGGGTTCTCGCTTCGCCGCATAACACGGACAAGGCGCGCAAGGCGTTCCAGAGCCACGTCAGGGCCTACGCTACGCATGTTCAGGCCGAGAGGAAGTATTTCGACATCAAGGAGCTGCATCTGGGTCATTTGGCTAAGGCGTTTGGATTGAGAGAGGCGCCTGGGAGTCTGAATGTTCAGGGGATGAGGGGGAAGAAGATGAGACGAGGTGGTAACGAGATGCAGGGCGGCGGGAGGGGTATCAGGGATGGTGGTGGTGGTGGTGGAGGGGAGGGGAAAGTGGGGGAGGTGGATGAGGCGGCGCAGAAGATGAGGAGGAAGATGAGGGAGATGGGCAGATTGGGTGCGGTGGGTGGAGCCGGGGAGTTTAACATTGCTTGACGCTCAGTGGTGGAATTGAGAAACCCATTCCGTCAATAGGAATTGTTGTTAGGATAACCATATAAGTACTTGATGGTCAAGGTGTGAGAGATACAGAGCTATGTCTTCACTTCCTCTTATCATGGATGCTCTCTTCGACTGAGGAGCCCTCTCATCTGGTATTATACCGCGAAAGCATCACCGTTTCCTTCTCTCGCTCTCTCTCATTCTCTATTCCCCCTGATATCTAGAACCCTTTCCCGCCTGATCTCTCCGCATGGCCATTACGCGGCCCTGTCTTCCTGGTTGAGGTGAGAGCAGCGTCCCATCACGGTTTTACCCACAGCAACAAGCCCGGCTTTCCCTTCCTTTCCAGTCCGGAAGGCCGATCTACCTCGCACTTCAAATGATTACCTTGATTACAGGGAGAGCTGGAGATGAATATTCTGTCTTTAGAGGAGGAAGGCTGCCTACGACATTGAGAAAGTTTGTAGTCGGCCAACTTAGACTCGCAGTCTCGAAGGCATGGGCGCCGCAATCAGGCGGACGACGGAGATAGTGAAGTGTGAAGCTTTCGGTAAGCTGCGCGGTGGTCATTTATTCAAAGTGGCCATTTCGCAGTCTTATAATTGACAGCGTCTACATGCTAGCCCACTCAATGCTGAAGGTTCGCACACGCTCGGTCTGCATGTCTGGGATGTCCTGATTCTTTTTCTTCTCCACGCCACCAATGAGGTAGCCCTTCTTCACGCCTGTGCCGAGACGACCGCCTCCGACGAGATCCATCAGGTCCAGCTCTTCGTCCCAGCCGACGTATGACGCCAGAAAATGAGAGTGGAAACGGAGCGGGTCGCCTGGATAGACCATGTACTGGCAGCCGAATCTCAGACCGGGTAAGGGGAAGTAGCCATTGGAGTGAAGATGTTTGAATAGTGGGTACGACTCTGGGACTGCAGGGAGTGAAGCTTCTGATGCAGGAGGCGATGGCGGTGGAGTCAGGAGTGATGCTGAAGATGCAGGGGTTACACCAAAGTTAGTTATGGGTTGCGAATCTGACGTGGCTAGTCCGGACGGACTGGAAGGGGCAAAGAGCGAGTCGTGTTCAGCTGTGTCAGTGAGATTTGTATCCTCGCTTTCATCATGGCTTGCAGCTCTGATCGTCGGAGCTTTCAAGGCCTTCGATCGAGCTTTGCTCAAAGCTAAAGCTTTCGAGTGTTCCTTGGCCCCAGCCTGGGAGATTGCGGCTTGTCGTCCTTTGTCCCGTAGATGCTTGACATAGTGGACTCTCTTCCGTGCAGAAGCATTGACCAGGCCCTGTTGATGAGCTTTAGCATCATCAATCACATAAGCCAATCCTTTCTCAACCAGAAGTCGAACTTCTTCGGGCATCAGCTCCAGGGGCAGACCCAGAAAGACATTCTGCTGCGGAGCCTGAGGAAGGGTACCAATGGTGACTCCGCAGATGTGATGCTCTCGACGTAGATACGTGACAGCATCGATGGCGAAAAGCAGGTAACGACCAGCTATCAACGAGACCGGGATGGGTAGATCTGGGTTGGCGTCCATGATTTACCTGCGAGGATCCACAGCCGGCAATTGGGATGCCTCAATTGCAATAGGATGTCGGCCCTGTGCTTTCGGGTCAGCTGGCGTAGGAACAGCGGTCGTCAGCTCAGGAAGTCTGGTTGATAGGATATCATATTTCAACAACGATTTGTTCTCAGTCATAACGTGCTCGAGGGAGCTCAGTGGATTGACAGATATGGAGTTTTGTAATCATGGAATGGACGAGACTTTGCACGAGATGAAGAGACAAGGCATACCTGGTTGGTCTGTGACAACGTCCAGTTGTCCCTCTCTCGGCTGCTGAGGTATTAGACTGTGCCTGTTAATGATCCTTGCGGCTCGGAAGCACTTCGATAAGGCATGCACAAAAGGGGCAGCTTGTGTGGTAATGTCTTTGCACATGAATTTTGGCAAGCCATGCTTACAAGGTGTTGAGATCCAATCTGGGTGGAATCTGGACAGCATCCCATTGTCTTGCTGAGAAAATCCGATATGTTTGGAAGCAATTTTGCTTGACAGGGCTGATTACTAAGACAGGACCTTGTGGCTGACATACAAATCATTGGACTCATTGGACACAACTCACTTCAACCCTCTCAGACGCCAACATGCTTAATGCGACAAACACGGGCTACAGACATCTAAGCTTATAGCGTGCGCCCTGGACCATTACTAGATTGTACACGACATGCCCTGAGAAGCAATCTTTTCGATCCACTTTCCTGATTCTCGAGGAAAGATATGCTCGCGTAACGAGCTGGCTGCAGAATCATGAACGTGATTACTTTGCTGGTCCTCATTCTCGGGGTTCCGATCCTGTTCCTTCTAGGTAAACAGCACTGAGACTCTCACGAACAGACTGATATGCTAATTTGCATAGTCTTTCTTGCCCTTTCTTCCTGCCTGGGCAATCGCTTACGCATGCGAGGTGTCTCACCCAACACTAGGGATGGCAATTACGGCAAAACCTACTTCCGTACCATGACCAATAGCGGTCCAGCAATGTCGGAGCACATCGAAATGGAGACAATGCTGAATGACCGTGACTTTGAAGATGAAAGATGAAGATTTAATGCTCCGCCGACCCCTCAAAATTCCATGTCAGACTTCTTGGGCTGTTGACCTGCCGGGTGTGTTTGTTGGGCCTCTGTGTCACCTTCTATTGGAGGCAAGCTGTATGGCTTGATTGTAAACTTTCTCCGGCTCAACGTAAATACCCAGTCCTCTCCAACAGCGCTTGAGCCACCTCCGCGCTCATGGAAAATTGGAAGACGATGGACATTTAGTAAGCCTTGTGGAGGTTCTTCATAGGTGGCTGATTCACCTGGTGGTGGTTTTGGAGCAGCTCGATCTTGGTCGCTTGAATGCGGAAATGGTGTTAATTCGATCACCCCATCGCTAAGCAGTTCCATCCATCGGACTAGTCCTAAACTTCGAGGGAAAAGGGACAGTGGGAGAGTGATAACTGCTGCTAGTCGTGCCGGGTATGCGGCTAGCAGGACCCGAACACCTTGGAGAAATGGAAGGACATTGTGAGGAAGGCTGGAGTGCGGAGGATATATTTGAGGTGACAACAGACCGGGCACAACGAGACGATGGATGCTGGTGTTCGGGGAATCCGCGAGGATGGTGTGCAATTGCTCTAGAATGGGGGAGAACGGAGATCTTTCGGGATGGGGAGACACCTTCAAGAAGGAGATATTGGCATCAGGCGGATGCTCCAGCTTCTTGGTCAAGTCGAAGACATGGCAAAAGGGCTGGGAACGAGCTTGACCAGCGTCGCTGATACCTGTACGCGAATGCACTGGATCTGCTGAAGAATCAGGATCAAGGCCATATAATTGATATCTATGGGAAGACTATCAACAAGCACAGAGAGCCCACCTCTTGATGACGAGACACCAGCCTCGAATTGACCCAAACTTTCGTATCTCCAGGCAATTTTCATCCTGTCTTCTGCTCTCTGCGACTTCTCCTCCTTCTCCGAGCTAACCAGACCAGGTAACTCCCTTCCCCATTTCTCCCGCAGACCGACAACATGGACATGATGACCCTGGACAAGACCTTCGGCAGCAAAGTAGCGTAGCAGTGCTCCTGCATAGTCGGTTGTTCCATTCTCTTCGACGAGTAAGGATGTACCCAGAGGTAAGCCTGCATGACCGGCCAGTAGGCTGTCCAACGAGGCAGTCCCTGTAGATGTAGTAGGCCGTCCATCGATAGGTGAAGGGCGCACACCTGGCGCAGCCGAAAGAGGCGCTTTTGATGACTGATCATGTTGATCCTTGTTCGTGCTGGCAGATAGGCCTATGTTGCGCCGGCGAAACGACATGAGTATTGGTTGACTGACAAATTGAACAAGAACTGAACAAGAATTGAACAAGCGTGGAGGACAAGCATTCCGCAGGCGGAGCGGAGTTGCTTCCAAGAAAAAAAGTTTCGCGACAGATCAGAACGCAACCCCCTCTCCCTCCCCATGCTGCCTCTTCACATCTAGCCAACTCTACGCCACAGCCACGCTATAGCTATGTCCGAGCCCATCCTCTTCGAAGATGCCTTCTCCATACTCAGCGTCAACAGTCAGAAGTACGAGCGCGTCTCTCGAATCGCGGCAACCAGCAACGACCAGCAGATCTCGCTCACGCTCGATGTCAACACCGAGCTGTACCCGGTAAACGTCAGTGACCGGGTACAGATCGCCCTGGCTCTCACGTTAAACCTCGACGGAAGCAAGGACGATACCAAAGGGTGGAGGGATGTTGGGTTGGGGGAGAGGAGTCTAGCGGACGAATACGACTATGTGTGCCATGGCAAGATCTACAGGTTTGAGGAGGGCAATCAAGATGATATGTGAGTTGAGGATTTCCCTTACAAGGGCCATCGATTTGGCCGTCTGATTGACGCGTTCAAATAGTAAGGTTTACGTGTCATTTGGAGGGCTGTTACTCTATATTGAGGGACCATACAGCAAACTCAATCCCTTGCGCATCGACTACGTATACCTACTCATGAAGCGATGAGCTTAATTTTGAGCTCTGCCAGCTGCCTTATCAACACTATGGTGCTCCTCGAAAAGTTACACATTAGCGATGGCGTCCAGGCATCAAGGTTGAATTTCCACAGAATCAAAGGAGGGACAGTCGAATCAAGCCGTTGGAAACTCAAGCCTTCGATGCAACCTGCTCACAATCTCGATATAATCCGGCTCATTCTCCGGCCTCAGCACTCCATGCCTCACAAAGAAATCCAGCAAGACCAACGCGCAATTGGGCTTGAACTGCCCCGCGTTCAACGCCGTCTTCACCTCCTCCACGTTCAACAACCGGAAATCCACTGCCTCATCATCACCCGGCACGGGGACCACATCCACCGGCAACTCAAGATCATAGACATACTCGCATTCAGGCTGACAGAGGCCTGTCTCCCCACCGGCCCGCTCATCACGAACATAGAAATAAGTCACCGTGCCACAGGGCCTTGCATTCCCTCTCACCAGATCTTCAGACAGTGAAGCCTCCTCGCTCGCCTCTCTAATCAAACAATCCATGACTTTTTCTCCTGTGGCGATTCCGCCTGCCACGGTATTATCCAGCATACCGGGATACGTCTGCTTCGTCATGGCTCGACGGGGGATCCAGATCTTCATGCCCGCCTCCCCGTCTTTAGGATACGTGTAGGCAGTCATATGCACCCCGTACGTTGCCACCCCAAAAAGCGGCGTAGCTGCCCTCTCCATACTCATGATCACCTCTTTCTTCCCACTCTCCCGGTTATAAGAGTAGACTGGATACGACTCGCCCCTCCACCCCTCCAACACTCCAAAGGCCCTCCTCTCACGTAGACCCGCTAGGAAAGAAGCTAGAGCCCGGTCCCGCTCCGTGACATCATGGCCCCGCAGTTCCACCGTCCGCGAGGTGCGGTTTATCGTCCAGATCGACGGGTCCCAGGTGATCTTGTCGAAGACACGGGGTGAGATGTAGCCGAGGGGAGTGGTGGCATGGATGAATGTGTAGTATGAGGATGGCGGTGAGGGGAGGCCGTACGGGAAGCTGTTCAACCGAGTGTCAGCTTCAAAGATTTCTCTTGTATTGATTGTACTGGTGGAGGAGCATCACTTGTCACACTCATCTATCAGCTCGAGGTTGGATTTGGGAGGCATGATATTTATGCTTTGCTCTGCGCTTTTCGAGCATGCGATATGTACAGTAGCATTCCCACAGAATGTTCTTGGCGACACAAGGAGAGGAAAATCTGCTCCGCACTCCCGCTCACCCACTCGACGCCGCCTTTACCACACCTCACCCACCCATCACCCGCATAGGATGATTCACGGGTGATCATTGCACGCCTCTACCTCAGGTTCCATCGTCACTGTTCCCTCGACTTCCACGGTCAACCAGAGGAGCTAAATTTGGCGGCACAGGAATTGGAAAGATTAGTGAATCTTATCTTTTCAAAAAATCAACCTCGCAGATATGCCGTCGTTACTGGCCCTAAAGATATGATCTTCCGAGCACGGAAGGCATTTAGCTCGGTCATTTTAAATGAATGTTGGATGAAGGAGGCCTACAGAATACAGGAGAACTTATAGCGGAGCCAAACGTAGTCATCCTCGATTAGACGAGGCTACGAGACAGCGTGAAGAAGGAAAAAAATCGGCTGAATCCCAGCTTTGGATGTGGTCATTGCGCACCATCTGAGCCTGCATATTCTCCAGGTCTTTCCTCAGTACGTCGGAATTCTAACCACATACACTACCTCCTTGTGGTGTTGTCCTTGACGTGCCACTGCTTTCCACCTCCGCCTGCTCCCTGGTCATCATCCTGGCCGCGTGGTTGGAATTTTGGATGATTTTGATACGTTTTCCTTCGTTTGATGGAACTTGCTTGTGAGATCGGTGTTGAAGTTCGGGCACTGAGTCCCTCTTTCATCTGCAGGGCGACACCATTACATGGAATCCCGGTCCAGATCATATGGGATGCAAGGCCCTCCGCCATCCTTTGTACAATCCGGCCATCAAATAGGTGTCTTGTATTGTAATCACTACATTACTCGGAGATCGGAGTGGGTTTGCTTAACGGAAATGGCAGTCCAGGAATCAAGATCGAAACTTACAGCTGTTGACTGTTTCTCTTAATAAAAGTCAATCATCGGGGAATGAAGAGGATAATGGCGAGAATGTACACGCTGGGATCACGTCTTGTGGATCTGCTATAATCTCTCTGGCATTATGAGCATGGAGGCCTGGGACTCCTTGTCGCCTTCTTAGTGGAGAGACAACACTTCTGGTGCCAGTCTGTTTCCTGCTTGAGGCATTTCGTCTACTCAATAATAAGCTGTGATTCGCAGTCTACTTTGTATGCGCCGCAGTTTCGTGTTGCCGTGGTTGAAGCCCATTACTTAGCCTCGTAACGGGATTGTATAATTGGCGTGGAGCTGATTATTTATTGAGTAAGAGTGGTGAGGCCTCACTCTTGAACTAAATGATCCGCATGCAGAAGTGTGCGGAAGGAGCGTCGAATTGCAAGTAACAAGGCGAGTAAAAGTATCACATCTTTGCCCTTTATCAGCCAATAACGAACAGAAGTCAGAAATAGTGATTATCCAATGTGGGCTCTTTTCATGATAACCAATCCTTCGATGCCGGAATCGGTGGGGAGGTTTCAGCAAGGCTGACTGCTTTGGAACTTCGCAAGGCGTCTTTTCCGGGCCTTATGCTCCGCTTTGGCATCTGGGTAAGATTGGGAATAGAGTCTATATGCTTTCGAATAATCGACGGACAACAGCAAGCGGACAAGAGATATCTGGATAACACCATCTTCTTATTACGAGACAAGTGCTATCCTTGTACGCTTATAGCCCCTCGGTGTGGCCATATTTGCATAATTATCTGCCTATTGGAGATCTTTCCGACGTCTTCTCAGTTTCGTGTTTTAGTCTATGATGTATGACGACTACCATTGCCGTCTCATCGAGGAGACATCGAACTTCTCCCCACAAGACGCCAATTCATTCATTGAGATAACAGATCACAAGGCACTGAACACGTTCCCTACTTGGTATGATAATTTAGCTAAACTCAGCACTAGCGAATTGAGGGAAGAAGCTTTAAGGAGAGTGTTGTTGAAGATGCTAGCATCCCAGCCTTGCTTGAAGCAACGGTATGAGATCAATGTCGAGATAGAGGGGTTGTTAGTGACAGGCCGAATTGTCAGACTTCCGGAACCAAGCCGCCGCCGCTACTTCGTTTGCTGTACTGCTTTACCATCCCCACGATCCCACGGAAGCGAACTCAGCAGAGCTAATTTTCACTCAGGTTATGGACTCCTGAAAAGCATGGCAATGACACGAAGATACTTCCGCTACCTGTTTCCAAGAATTCCTACAAGAGAATCATGGCGGCCTGGCGGCTGCCGACAGAGTTCTTACGCATGTTACTGAGTACGATGCCAATAGTGACGACTTTCTCAGTTAACCAAGACGTAGACTCATGTTCCTTGGAAGGTGATCTCCTGATCGACCGACATACTTTCATATGCTCACAAATGAACAGGCCTGATGCTCCGCAGTGGTCGATCCCGAGACTGGAATTACTGTCTCGTCGTGGTACATGATACGGCCACCGGCGTCACCAATGCTGTCGTTCACGGATTAGAGCAAAGGGAGATTGGCACGCTTAAACATTGTCTTCGGCAAAATAAAGAGCTTGCCCATCATCCGATACTTCTTCCGGTGACTCTGGTCGAGCTCAAGATACACTATTTTGCTATTCTGCTAGAACGCAGAGCTCGAGGTCTGGACGAGATCGAGTACGAGACCGGCATGCGCCACGGCTTCTCAAACCGACCTGAGCGCAATAGACCGCGTCAAGAGCGGTTAAAAAGCCGAGAACTGCTCGACTTCGATCTACTCACTCAGAAGCTAACTGGTCTTGCGGGTACGTTCGCCTTCTGCGATCTAACCTTCCAGAATGGGTTACGGTCGCTGGAGCTTGTTGAAGAGGTCGCACGGAAACTTCATTCCAATAAGAAAGAATGGTCACTCCAGGATGATTCTGCAATACCTCAGCCTCTCAGCCTTCGCATAGAATATCTGAAGGCATTGATCGCAGGCGCGCAAAATACACGAAGATTACTAGAGCAACGCACGCAGGCTCAAATACAAACGGTTTGTGTCACCCGAAGTAGGATCTGTTAAATTTCCGAAACTGAACCCTTCCGCAGGTCTACAGTTTGATCGCCCAGAAAGATGCCCTCGACACGAAACGAATTGCCGTTCTGACTCGACAAGACAGCACCCACATGCGGATCATAGCCGCTGTGACTCTGATCTTCCTACCAGGCACATTCACCGCGGTGAGTAAAACTAAAACTTCCGCTATTCTGCGTGCCAACAGCTACTCAGGCACTATTCGGGGCAGGCTTCTTCAACCTCGCACCCAAGGACCCATCACATGTCGTTTCATCTTGGATGTGGTTGTACTGGGTGATAACAGCTCTCTTAACATTTGTTGTGCTCCTGGTTTGGTTGATCATATCCAGGCATCACCATCAACATATGCAAAATCAGCTGGCCGATGAGTGTACCTCATCAGTGTGACTCAAGACATTGTTCTAGAAGATATCTGCCACTCGATGTTATCGACAATCAATACTATTCCTGGTATTCATTACCTGTTCCACACGGTGAAGAAGCGCTGTTATATTTGCTGTGGTCGTCGACATATGTGCAGGACACTGAGATTGTTCATCGCCTCGAAATTGAAGGTGATCTTGAGATTGATCGAAGCAGATCGAAAGCCGACTTCAGCAGCATTGAGGTGAAATTGTAGAGTCACTTTTGATCAGTTGCAGGGTGTTACTCTAAGCTCCCTCGCTTGAGGCCCTGGGCCGGAAGGCAGGAGACTTGAGTTCCTACAAACAGGAAGCGACTATAGCCGATCCATCACCTCACCCATGTCTCTCTCGCCTTACGCTTCGGTGAAAGCAGCCTTCTTAACACTCTGATTAATAAGGAGGAAGCCGGAATCCGGTTCAGGGGAGACTTGATGTCGTGCCTGATTAGGTAGGTAGGTGGTGGTCCTAGTAATCGCAGATTGGAGAAGTGTCTCTGTAAGGTCCAAATAGCACATTTATACATTAGATGATTTGAATAGTATGCTCATTAAAGAGTTACTACAGTTATATCCTTGTTCTCGTGGTTGCGATCCTCTATTCTCTAAATCCAACTTTTAATATACTCGGAACTCGCAACATACGGGTCATGAAAGCATCCAACAGGACCTGCACAAGACGCATCAGTCATCCACTCACTTCAATAAATTCAAACGACGAATGTCCCACAGATCCTCTTAATAAGCCAAAGTCATCAGAAACTCTTACCAATCCCTCCACTTTTCCATTCACTTGGAAGAAAACGGCTCATCCTCTACCGTTTACGCCTCCCACCCTCCGGTACCAATCCTCTCTCCACCTGCTCCCTCTTCCACGCCTCATAACACCGGCACTACCGCATGCTCGACCTGCCACTTATTCTTATACTACATGAGACTCCTATTTCCCTCCTTGAGGACCTCGTACACATCGCCGACATGAAGGGCTCATTGTCTGAATTCCGTGACCGGCATAAACATCGACTTGAAGTCGAAGACGATTGTGCTCGATGGGGGGAGGCGGCGACGGAGGGTTTGCCCAGTCGACACGTAGGTTGTAGCCTGGGATCTCTCGTGCTAGTCACCGGGCGCGACATAGGCGTGCCAATGACATGCCGGATCATTCCTGGTAGAACCCCTTGATTGTAAACGCTGCAGGTGCGGTTGATTGACTCGTGGGAGCCCTCACATTTTAGGCAAAGGTGCACTGTGAGCCAAGGTCACCCGGACCCAGGTGAGCGCGGGTGGGCATCACCCTAGTAGGACTACAGTAGACCGGTGATGAGCTCGGAGCAGAGTTCAAGTCATACGAGAGGGCACCCCGCTGAGGTTTGCCTAGTTTTGGGGGCTACTACAGTAGGAGGCATAAGTATTGTTAGCGTGAGCTAGTCATAGGTAGCTCTTGTTACAAAGATCCGGCATTCTCCAGACTTATTGTACTATGTAAGTCTTAACGACCCCTCGCTAATCCTGATGATTGGCTAAGTTCTGAAGACTATACAGACTAACGTTGTTACAGTAAAGTGCAATTTCGTCAAGGTTGTGTAAAATAAAATATTTCTAGCTTAAAGCTAATGATACTTATGCCACCTACCGTAGTACCTCTGGAACGGCCGTAAATCACTTCTGTGGACCTTCCTCGGCAACCCTTTATGCTGCATCACATTTTACAACGGCAACAGCTCCCCTATCCAGGTCAAACCCTCCAACTATGCTCGTCCTACCCTCAGTAAATGAACTTCGAAATCCTAATCAAAATGGTAAGAGGAAGGAGATTGGGACTGCCAGCTCGATCAACAAGATTACTCATTATCATTGCTGCTTGCACTTCCTCGTCACGAGATCGGTGCACTGCTTTGGTAAAAACTGGATCCTGCCTGAGGGCAGAAACACACATTGGGAAAGATCCTGGTCGATCAGTAGGCAAGCCCTGATCCACCTCCATCTAACTGGTTTCTTTCAAGCATCCAATCCGGCATGCTGCAAGGGAGTTGCATTACCGTACCGGTGGGTCATATATAGCCCCCAATGTTCTTTTCCCATGGAATCGGGGCCGGAGGCTTTGGTGGCGGCTCGGTTCGAAACTAGTATAGCATCAGCTGAGTCTTGATTTCACGCCATCGTCAGATCACGCCTTTTCTGGAAGCCGTTGCTCCTGCAGATGAATATACTAGTGCAGAGACTGCTCTAATAGGTTTAGGACGGCGTCCAAGGCAACGATGGCTACCAAAACGTCCTATCAGGATGCTCTCTACGTCCTCCAATGGCCCGGTCTTCGGGTTCTAAAACACCGATACGAAGAAATGGCTCTGAAGGCATTTTTGCAATGCATTTGGAGATGAGGCAATGCGTCAAGCTAATTGCCTGTTACTCCCTATTCCAGTGCAACTCTCCCAACGAGTCTTCTCAGAAACCCTCTAGCAGTCCACACCAAACCAGGAGCTGAGTCCCTCTTGCTGCATCTAGACAGCAAAGCCACTCTCGATCGATGATCTTGGGTCCATTTTGATGCGGCGCTGAGCGTCATAGCTGAGTGATGCCACCATCACAGACATAGTGGAGCCGAAACTTGCGGGTCATTCTCATTCTAGGACAACATCCCGAAGGTGCTTCTTCATCTTCCTTGTCAGTCCAATGTCTTACATAATTGTAGGATCGTTGTCAAGCAGGCAACGTTGGAGGCGACCACCCTATACGCACGAAATCACTCACCTCTTCCACTGGCAGGTATAGAAACAGCTGTTGTAGTCACTGGGATGCTGCATGACGAGACCTCAAAAAAAATAGACCAATGGCTGCCCGATCTGTTCCTTATTATGACTGAACGGCTGCCTTTGACCTTTGAAGAAATGTGGGTTGTTGAAAGTCCTCAGCCTGATCCACTTTCATGTTCCTCTTCATCTTCGCAGGTCCTTGGGACACTACTGACAGTCTCGTAGTAGGCATTTCCCTGCTGCCATGTAGTAATCCTGCTGATCTAAACATAGGTAGCATGGCTGTGTTTGTGATTATGCTGGACGTATGCCTGGGTCCCGCGGGCCACATCCATTCAAAATTCGGTTTCTGCAACAAGGATACTCAGCATACCACGTGAGCAGGAGATCGGGATCACCAGGATCCTTACAAGAACGTCTAGGACGATCTTCTATGCACCAGGATGTGATGCAGGCGTGATCACAGATCGTCTCCCCAATTACATTCCTCGAATCAGATTTGTGTTAAGGGAGCATGAGTGCGCAAGGCTGCCAATATTTGCATCCAGTACGGCGACATGTTATTGGATCGGGGCCATAGCTCACATTCCGAATCGAATGTCAGTTACCACACACTATCTTAGTACGCACTTCCTATCGGCATTGGCTAGTTATCCGGCTAGCTGGGTAGTCTACTCCCCGCATCAGCTTGTGTGGGCGATGAGGCTCTGATCATCACTGAGCACTTGAAAGTGCTCTAAGTCCCCTTTTTCAAGTAATGATCGTTGGTGATTGGCCCAGGGATGAAAGTTCTGTTGCTTTTATAAAATCAAGCCATTGGACCAAGAATTCCATGGCCCTCAAAGGACCGTAGAGTAGCTTTTGTCTGACACAAACATTCACTTAGCCTATGATAGTCAAAGTCGCAACCTTCTGGGCTACTATGTATATGATTCATGCTCGGCAGTAACGGGGTTTCATCTTCGGCGATAAGGATTCCCGCTGCTGGAGATCGTCCTCGCTCCGGTAGGGCAACATATCCCAGGCCCTTTGAGGAACGGCTGACCACGTAGACGACGGGGCTGAGCATCTGAAACGAGACCCTGTACACCATGTCTTCGAGTTGCCACTCTATGTAGTTTCGTGTCTGGAGTCTCATTCGCGTGGGCACTAAGAGGGCCACAATTCTGGCAGTGTAGGATTGCGATGGAAATAGCCACAATTGTCCAGCTGGAAGTCAAAGATACTCCATGCTCTTCCATTTGAACTTCTTGTTTGCCCTGTCGGCAGCTCTCATCTCGAATTGGTTGCCATGCAGCTCAAATACCAGGGGCTGCTGGGGTGGCCTGGTTTCCTTCTCGGGAGATGTCCCTTCTTCCTCACCCTCAGGCACGGGCACCTCGAACCGAAAGATGGCATCCCTTTTAGGTATTGCTACAGTACCGCGAATAGCGTCAGCCCAACCCCGCCACCCCCGATCCAGTCATAGATCTATTTCCCGCAGGTACAGTAAAAGAAAAAAGGATTGACTTACTCCTGACCTCATCCGCCCTCGTAACGACCACAAACGTAAACTTGGTATCCCGCACCACGATCCCCCTGGTCCCAACCCGCCCCACACATGCACACCTCACCACCTCAATCTCCGCGCCATGGTAGTCCAGACTCGCCAACAACGCACCATGATGCTGCGCCGACACCACCTTGATGTTATTATTCCCTCCCGCAGTCCCATCTAGCCCAAGAACTTCCCTCACATACCCCCTCCACACGCGATTCAACCCTAAATAAACCTCCCACTTAAACTCCCCCTTCTCCTTTTTCAGATCGTGCACGCCCGAGATGCGCTTCTCCTTCGCCGACAGCGGTCGCGGTTTCTGCTTGCGCAGGAAGTACTCTTTCTTGCGGAGCCGCTCGAGGGCGGCGGAGGATCAGGGGTTTGTTCTTGACGCGATCGGTGAAGAGGGTTTGGGCAGTGGTTGGGGAGTGGGCGCGGGAGAGGAGGCGGTGCGCGGGATGGGTGGGGTGGCTTGTCATTGTTTCGTAGGGATGATGGTGCTGAGGTTTGGGATAGGGCTAGAGTGGTTGATGGGTAGGTAGGTAGGGGTAAGAGGTGTAAGATTTGGGATGGTGTAGAGGTAGCGAAGAGAGTGCGGAAATCTAGGAGTTGACTTATAGATGGCGGTAACAGGAGAGCGTTGCCAAATTGTGAAAGGTTGCTATAAATTTATTACTTCCGGCACCTGGGCATGCTTTTAGGGAGGCTATGTAACGGCTTCGACACTGTCTGATTACAATAGTCAAGCAAGAGGCCGGACGCAGTTCCAGGATGGAGTGAAAAGACAAGTCGTCTTGTTCCCGACAACAGATATCATTACGGAGTCGTACCTCAAAAGCCGTTAAACTACGCTAGAAATAAGGTGAGCGCTAGCAACTGCAGTGCAGATGAAGTGGTTGTCGTCTAATAATACTAACTGGAGGTTCTATGTACTTAGACAATGACTGGAGACACCAGGTGTCCCTAGGTGATAAGTACTTTAAGGTTGACTCCTAGCCGTACCTAGAGATTTAGTAAAGCTTAGGGATCTTTCCAGGTATGGTAAGCCTGCGATATTAATGATTATCAAGAGCTAGATAAAGCTAGCCTCTCTGAGCAAGTTGAATCTCGAGCATAGTTTGACAACTGGTAGATTAGAACACAACTCCGCACTTTGCGTTGCAAGACTCTTGCAAATATGTGGAGGTTATACAGAATTGCCGCGGCGGTTTCGCCAAATAGAAACAGCTGACATGGACTCAGTAAATAGACTTATTCAACGTACTCTATCTCAAAATGATGCTGAGCTTCTTTTAATCGTAACGATATATCTTAGAGAATTAGGTTTCTTTATAGAGAAGTAGATTATACTTAATACTCATAATGGCTGATAAACATGTAAGTTGTTGTCAGGAGTATAGAGTCGTAAGCGAAGTGACAATCTGCCATCCAAATGGCATGCGTCTAGCAAGTAGAGCGCTAGCAGTATGGCTATGATTAATCCATATAGAACCCTGACTCCTTACTCTAAATAGGGTTGTGTCATGCAGAAGTAAGCCATAGTGGATATCACTACCACAGCCTACATCTGCACAAAGGTAATTATTGCCTGATATGGAGTACAGTGCCAAGCTTACACTACTATGGTATGAGGCAGAAGTAGCCATAGCTCGGCACTAGTAGCAGCTAGTTCTGATACAGCGCCACATTGATGTCTAGAAGCTTCTTAGAAGATGGCCCATAGTTATTGGTCATCGCAAAACCGCTTAGCTATTTGGGGCTTAGTTATTTCGTTTGCAAGCCGTTTCCGGGTAAAGATACTAGCGCCGAACTATGGCTACTTCTGCCTCCTACCGTAGTATTAGATTTAACCCTAGTAGTAGTTCTAAATGCGGTTAAGACTGATACCCCGCTCTCATGCAGTGTACTCCGTAAAGGGCATAAGTATTCGTAGCACAGCATTAGTAGCAACTACTAGTTTGGATCCAGCGCCACATCAATGTCTAGAAGCTTCCTTTGACGACTGTTCATATTGATTGGCCACACCAGTACCGTTTAAGCTGCTTGAGGCTCAGGTGTCTCGTTTGGAGCCTCTTTTGGTGGAGATATACTAGCGCTGTGCTACGAATACTTATGCCTGGTACGGTAGTAGTATGCAGAGTTCTCCATTTGTGTGCTTGGGCTGGGAACGCTAGGCGATAGCAACCTGGCGCACTTGGCGCGGCGTAACGGTTATCACGTTCTGAACGTATTGATACAGCTGTTAATTTGCTTCACAACAATCCTTCATGAAGCCTATGAAAAGCAGCAATACTGCAACATGAATCACATTTCTTTTGTCGCTTGACGTTGACGAAGTCTTTAAAGCGTTAAAAAGCAAGTATTTCGCTGTGATAGCGCCGGCGAGGGCTATGCCAAGCCCGGGGTGTAGGTCGGTGGTACCCTTCAAAACCTCCGTGTCTATGACGCTTGGACCACATTTTGTCGGTCACAATGTGAGAAATTCGGGTAGCCATGCAGCTTGCCAAGCATCTTTGTCACGCAAGGCCAGCGTGGCACTTCCGCGCGGTGCTGATCACAGACTAAGGCAGCGTCTGACACTACTCATGGACTAGAATAGTTCCTGCATACGTCTAGATGGCCTAACCGGGGCCGAAGAAATCAATCAACCAATCAATTAGGGTAGGATTGCACTCGTTGCACTTAGGCCTACTACGGTATCGGGCCGCAGTGTCACTAGCACGACACTAATATTTTTACCTTAATACAGGTACTTTACGTAATCACTAAGCTGAACATGAGTTAGCTGTACTGAAATAAGCCAATCCTGTGGAGAGCAACTTCGAGGAAGGATGGTGGCAGGGTAAGTATCACTTGTCGTTCTTGGTACCGTGATAAGCAGACGTCTGCCTCCTACCATAGTATTTCACAGACCACTGCAGGGCAGCGTCTGACGCTACTCTTGAACTGGAATAATCCCCGCATAGGCCCTTTGGGTTTGCCACGGGTATGAAGAAATCAGATCAATCAATCAATCGATCGGGGCCGCATTGCTCAATGGGATTGTTTGGCAGCTGAGTTAGCCGCCTTACTTTGAACAGAGCCAAGTGCGTATCAATTTGAATCGCACAGCCTGAGGATCCCACTGCCATTAGCTTTGCTGTTTCTCTCGAAGATTTGTAGTCTTGATAGCATCATAAATAAAGCAGCCGCCTGTCCCTACCCTGTACCTTACCAACACGATCACTAGTAAGTAAAACTGAACTTCTAGCTAAAGTTCTCGAGTAATATGCTTTCACAACTGTGCTCTCTGATCTGCAAACTCCCTAGAGCCCTCTGGCTGTCCGTCTGGGCCCTCCTATGCTCGCTCCCTCGATCCACCGCGGCGCCGAACCCAAGTCGAGTCTTGCAGAACATCACAATCGAGGTGCCCACAGGGACGACAAATCATTCCGATAAGCATTTACTCTGCCTTCCGTCCCAATGGGTTGATGTCTTTGCCTTCTTCCTCACGAACTATGTCTCTCACGCAATGACTGTTAAATCCGAGCCTGGACAGGCTTTGTTGACTCAAATACATGCGTCCCTTACCGCCCTGTTCCTGCCGACTTTTGGGCTTGTCCGCGGTCTGTCTGCAGTGGTTCAGTGTGCCGTCTCATCCCACTCTGAACTTGAGAGTGCTTCTAAAGCTGGAGCTCTTTGCGTCGTGGTTCGATCCGGAGACTGGCAGCCCATGCATGGAGACCGTATTGAGGGGATCAGCGTTAAGAATCTTCCATCCGACGTTACTAGCAGCGACTTTGATGAGATCGGCACTCCCCTCCACAGTCCGAGTCTAGCAGACGAAGAACAAGCAAATGCTGAGCCACAAACTGAGGCCCAGTTGCAGAGTTCGCAAGCCTCTTACCACAGTTCTTGCGGGGATACGAATTATGATACCGGAAGTGTGGTCACAGAGACCAATGGCTCTCAAGACCTTCCACTAGCTGAGTATAACCAGTCACCATCCAACTTGGGCACTTTTAGAGTCTGGAGAACCTTCTTGCCCGGTGGCTGCACCTGGAAGCCCCAGAAAGGGTCGTTTGATCTCACTGGAAGAAAAGTCCACGGCACTTGCGATTTGCCTCAGGGATACGCGCTCACGAAGCTTCCTGCGGGCATTCAATTTTGTGACATGCACGGCAATAAGGTTCTCCAAGTCGATAAGCGATCATGGTGGACAAGGGCGTGGGCGTGTATAAAGATGAGATGGCAAGGTATCCGAGGTAAATTAACTCATTGCTGCTTTTTTTCCGTTTCACTATGTGCGTTGAGATGGTACCTTTCTCCGCTAACTCTCCAACGCTCAGATGGCCTCCGGCGCTCTTCTACTCGTACCTCCCAACCCGAGACTCAAGATGTTCAGCCCAGATTAAGTCCCTCTTATAGCCTCTCAAAAGGACTGTTCGCTATTTTCCAAGCCTTCTGGGCTTCTTACACGCTGTGGCAAGCCCGGGGGAATCAGATCGATGAATATGGATATGCGGCATTCGGACTTACGGTTGTGCCATATCTGATCATGTCCATTATAAATTTGTTCAGTACTATACTGACGCCGGACTACTCGACTGTGTATATGGTCCGTACAGACATCATGGATGAAGCGGAACGTCGTCAAGGTCATTTTGACGGGATTGTAGGTAAAATTCCCGAAACCCCCGTGGTAGGCAACATGGACGGGGTTTTTGAAATGCAAGATGGACGGACCTTTATATTTCTCAGCAAGCGAGACACATCACCCACCAAAAACCAGGCCAGCAAAATCCCATCTCGGATGGAATTGGTACCCATGGATCATATAAGCCGGACCTGCTCTCAACCTCCAGTCACAGTTGAAATTCCCAACTACTCTGGCGATTTGAAACACCGCTACTGTCACAAACGTGATGTTCAAACAGAGCGTTCCGCCTTCTTCGTTGGCCTTGCGGTCGGACTGATCTCTCTGGCCATTATTGGTGGGATCTCCCGCTTCAAGAAAGGCAGCAAGAGCACCTACACCCAGCGGGTTTGGATAATGACGTGGTTGGCGTTTGGAACCATCGTGGGGCCTCACTATGTGCTCGCGAAGTCTGGTTTCTATGACGAGATAATGAGAGTCGCGCTTTGGCAGGTTAAGTTTATGTGTTTTATGTACGGCGTCCCCGCTATTGGTGGCTTTGTTGTCGTCGGTCAAATGATATCCAGCTATGGCAGATGTGTTCGACTGTATTAAACAAGAGTAAAAGCATAAGACCATGTGAAAAGAGAATAAATAGTGGTGGAGTAAATTTGATTTGGGTGGAAGTGATGCAAACTCGATGATATTCAAAGGCTGTTTTGTTGCAAAAAAAGGTTCCTTCAGCATCTTTTCCGTTTGTTCATAAAATTCTGCTTCAACGTTATTTATTTGGGCATTTATTCAACAGCTACAGCTGTTTTCTATCCAGGCTTGAGTAATCACGAAACCTTGAGTCCGTTATAAGGAAGTGTCGGACTTTGAGAGGGCTCATTGGCCCGTTTTTCTATGTGAAATCTCTGCTTTCGACGTGTGTTTCGCACGCGTTTATCAGGCTGTTTGTAGTGCAATCTCGAAGCTGTCAGGCTCACATGGAGATGGCCCTGCCAGGTATTAGACCGGTACCCCAGTAGCTTAGTTAGGGTAGCACTAGTTGATCGGTCAAATAGCGGTAAGCGACCGACCAGAATTAGAGGTCAGATTCAAAGCTACATACAGCAAATGACAGATATCGATCAAGGTCAGTAAGGATAAAATATAGATGTAAGCTGTTATATGGTCCGAGCCGAGCCGAGCCTTAAGGGGGTCAGGCTCGGGCCAGCTCAGAAACCGTCAAGCTACTCCTAGACCCGTCAAGATAGAATCAAATGTCAAGCCACTAAAAAACAAGCTTAAAGTTCGACAAAATTTAGAAATAAAAAATAAAAAGTCTGCAGATGATTTTAGAAAGCTGCTACCAACATAAAAGCATGGAACGCTCTATTAGGGATGCCAAGAGGTGCAGATACATGAGATGATTATGGACCTTACAAGGAGAATTCAAGTGGAATTCCTTGGGTAGTCCAGTCTTTGAATGCATGTTTCGCGCACGCGAAGAGCGCACGGTCCATACTCCTGACACGTTTGTTAAGCAGCTACTTTGAGAGATATTTTAAGTTGATTAGGAGAAGAACAGCAAGAAATGTTAAACGATAATCATAAGCTATTACATATAAAGCAAGAAGAGCAAGATACACTCCATTATGTCGTTTTGGCGATCTGTTAGGCTCACTTGGAGATGACTCTCCTGCCAGTAGTAGACCGGCACCCTAGTAACTTAGTGTAACGCTAGTAGTTGGTTAAGTGGCGGTAAGCCACTGACAAGAATCAATCAGACTTACACACCACTTCTGTTTCGAGGTCTCTTCTTCACTATTAAGCCAGCGGCTTACTACGATCTCTAGCGGTACTGTACTACGGTACCAGGCATAATTAATGTAACCAGCGCTAGTAACAGAGTACCAAAACGCTCCTTTACAGCTCCCCTAACGCTGTGACCTCGCTGCCGCTATTTAACACGTTCTTATTGATTCTACCTGTTATTCTACTGATTCTGTCTCATTCTACGTCATCTATGCCATCTAGCAATTCAACAAACTTTATAATGCCAGCAGGATGCCAGGCAGTCATTGATGCTAATGGAGTGCACACTTGATACTGAGTAATGTAGACTAGTCCTAATTGAGCAATTTTGTCGCGCTCTATCTTGGCATTTACAAGCTGTTACCAGTGTGTGAGTGACATTAATTATGCCTGGTACCGTAGTAAGCTTTAAACAGACTTAATTCAGCACAAATATAATCTTAGGGGGGTGTATTAGACGCTGTGAGGGCTCATTGCTTGAAATTTCTACGCGTAACCCCTGCGTTTCGCCTGCTTTTGATTGTCAAAATCTCCTGCAATCTCGCTTCTAATTTCGCTGTACGGTACTGTCAGTCTGTACGTATATCTACACACGCTGCCCCTTAATTAGATAGAACAACTTGCTTTCGACGGACCTCCTGCAGATTGTTACCCACGAAGTGTCCTGTAGACTTTTTGGAGCATCTACATGTAAGGTTAGCTCTCCACGTCACTGTGAGTCTGTACTCGTCCTGCGTGAGGAATCTGTGGCCGCTGTGTCTGGAGCAATGCTTCCTCGTCTACCTGGTTGCGGGCTGGTCTTCTTGTTCAGCCCGATCCCCAGACTTTTGGCCGGAGTGGTTGCTGTTGTGACCAGGCTGGCTGGTAATCGCAAATCCGGGATGCTGTTCTCCAAGCCATGCTCGGCAACCGGCCCGAGTAGTGATGAGCTACTCCTCGATCCGGACTTTCTAGTCACAGGCAGTCCACGCTCAGAGGTCTCCTTATAGAATGCTATGAGCTTTTCAGTATTATGGCAAAATTCCTCCAGTTCATCTTTGATTTGCTCTGGCGTGATGAACGCTGCCATGCCAGAAGCATTCAACGCATCTCGGGAGCCCAGAACATCACTACTGGCTCGCACAAGTGGAGAAGGATGTGGTGAAGGGTTCTGAGGATTGAGCGCGACAATGCCGGAAGCTGGTGTGGGCCAATGGTGCGAGTTCTTCGTCTCGAACTTGCCAGCTACGTCCTTGGCAGACGCGGAGCGGGTATTGTACAGTCGGTTGGCGAGGAGATAGAGCTCTCCCTCATCTGTAATCTGAGCAAGAACAACCCCAGAGCGGTGCACAAATTGAGGATAGCGATAACCAAGCTTGCCCCAAGTATAGGTTACATTCACATCTGGTGGAAATTCTGAGGCGGCCTCCAAATCCAGCACAAAGTTGAACTTCTTGAGCAATGCTTTCTGATAAATGAGCCTATCAACTGAGGGCGCATTTGCAAAGAATGAGTTTGTGGAGTATACAGTTCCATTACCAACCATCACATTCCCAGAAGGCGGAGGCTGTACCTTGAGAACAATCCGATACGGTGCTCGAAAAGGTTCATGGTTAGCGATACTGCATGCTTCAGCTATTGGCACCTCTACGAGCCGCAGTCCGTATTTCTCTGACTGGGTAGCCCAGTGAACGATAGCGTCCTCGATGAACTTTGAAGTGACGTTGAACCATGAAAGCTCGAGATGATAGCAATTCTCCGGATTGTGTAGACGATCATAATGAAGATTGACAATCTCAGGACGCTCTGACCGTTTCGGGTTGCGGCTGTCGACGCCGATACGCATCATTTTGGTCAATGACACAGAGACCTGCCTCTTCTCGTTGTTCATTTTCTCTGAGGCTCCGCTGTCGACCTGTCTTGTAGAATTCCACCCTGGTTGCGAAATGCTGAGAGGTGATGCATGGGAGTCACTGTCGGTGATTGGTGTCGCAGGTACAGAACGATCAGATCGCCGACCACCGGCAAACCATGAGCTCCGTGACTCAGGCCGCGAGGCACGATGCTCGGGTGCGATCGTGTAGAAGTAGTTGCCATCCTTGAACGTGTGACGTGTGGAAACATGATGGAACAAGCCATGTTGCATTAACTCGTTGCCAAACGCTACCGCCTCTTCACGGCTGTCGATATCCTTGAAATTTGAGATGAGCCAGTTTGTGAAGTCATCTCCTTTGAAGCAGCTATAATGTAGCTTCAGATGCCATCTTCTATTGGTAATATCCACACCTTTGTCGCCTTGCAGCACTTGAGCAATCCTGGAAACACTCGATGTCGACCTTTCTAGTAATTCCGAATCGGGAAGCAGCTGGATCTGCCGGGACTCGGCTCCATCATCTGTTACAAGGAGCTTCTCGATTTCGGTTGCCACGACTTCGGATGGGTTGAGAGTCTGGAATATGATCTCAAGCGGATTTGGATCTTTTCCTTTGCCTGGAGTAGGTTTGAAATGTCGTTCCTTTGGAGGATTGTACCGAATCTTTTGCCACAATCTTGTCAGCTCGCGAATACCCAACAAATGTATCTCCTCTTCGTTGTCTTCACTCATCGACTGAACCGGCCACTTTGCGCTAGGCGGAGGTTCAGTGGGTATGACGACAAAACGAGCGCGCCAGAAACGAAGCTGTTCGTGTATTTTACCCAGATCATCCTTCTGGCCCGCCATGTGTGAGTCAGCAAGCTTCCAGGGATACTCCTCTGAAAAGCCTGCAAATGTCATTGTGCGAGGATAGTATGACTTCGAGAGAATCGTTCTGATCCAAGGCCTGTATGTAATGCATTGCGTCCTCTCCAGCGTAGCCTCAGGCTGCTTCCGGACAAATCGAGTGACCTGCACCTTATCGTTATCGACGCAAACGAGTTTCTGTATTGTGTTACCCATGGACATGAAGACCGGAACTCCATCTTCTGCGAGCTTTTCAGGTGTAAGATAATCTCCCAACGTTGGGGCGTCTATGCCCGTCGCCTCGGCAAGGGCTTCGCCGATGACAATTTGATAGCCATGGGATAGTCTCAAGCCTATCATCTCCCGCAGAAACCATTCCCGGCTTTCTGGTACTTCTGCCAAGTCACTGTCATCGTTATGAGACACAATGTAGCCTGTCTGTGTGTATTGGCGATCCAGCTCTTTCATGCTCGGGAATTCTTCTGTGGTCAATGGCAGAGAGGCCGGAGTGCACAGAGACTTCCATTTCACTGAGGAAGTTCTTGGCGTGCGAGGATAGAGATGTTGCCATCTACCTACCCAAATTTCTGCCCTTGAATGAAACTTAATCGGATTTGCAGGGTTGACGTTTCTGACCCAAGGTGAGATGTCAGGAATTGAAGCTATTGATGTCACGTCTTCTCCTGATTCCGTGTCGCTCCTCTTGCTGCTTCGAGTGGTTTCTTTGGTGTTTTTGGGTTGTAATGGAATTTTGTGAGTGTGGGCTCCTTTAAATCCAACCTTGAGCATACTAGTAGCCGCAACCTCGTTTCCCGATCTCTGGTCGGAGTTTCGGTCCTTCCTTGTTGGATTGTTGATCAAAATGGGCCGTGAAGGAGATCTTTTTGGGGATTGTCCAGGACGATCGGCATCTGACGGTCCGCTACTTCCAGTCTCGATTGATAGTACACTGAGCCTGTTCGATCTATGATTGCCCGGCGTTCTCAAGGTCTTCGATGAGTCCCCCAGGACATGGTGCTGGGTGACATTCAACCCTGGATGTTCAGCTTGAACATTCTCGACGTTGATTTCGGTGCTTGCCACGGCTCTTGGAGGGCTTGGGCCAAGGCCTCTCAGTGCAAAGCTAATTGAGCGAGAGATTCTTGAGTCGGTTGGGTCTACGCTCCTGTGAAAACCTTTGAAATACAGGCCCGAGGCTTGGGACTTCGCCGTCTTCGCTCCTTTCAACGACCTGATCGTATCTGTGTCGCTAGTATCAATATTTCCACCGCATCTTTTTGGAGGACTTGACAATTGCCCATGGAAACCTTGATCGGAAGATGATTTGTATTTATTGTTTTTCTTCCTTTTCAGCTTGATTTTAATCGAATTCTTGCTTGGCTCAAGCCTGAAAAGATTTTGGTCATAAGCGTCCATCCTTTCGTACATGTCACCCTGCTGCTTCGCCTGCACGGAAAGTAAACCACGACTTAGCCTGCCCGAATAAGCAGAGGTGCTGATCCGAGGACTACTTATGGATCGTGGAGAACTGGCTAGATGCTCGGATTGTGTAGATCTGGGACTTTTGTGCTCTCGTATGCCGTTTGGGCTCTTGTACGTGTATCCGTCAGTATGACGTCCTTCAGAGAGATACGGTACTGAGATGTTTGCCAAACCGAGCTCCATCAATCCCATCATCTGGAGCTCGTACATTCTCACCCTCGGAACGAATGGTTTTGGAGACATCGGATTCAGATAGAATTGAGCATAGTCCCGTCCTTCTTTACGACGATTGCCCCTTCTTTGCTGTCCAGTCGACGCCCAGTAAGATACGTCAATCCACTGAGGAATGCCAAAAGACCACTGTGCTTCAGGCACTACGCTAACTGCTTCTCCACGTGGAGTGGACCGGAAGAATGAACCATCTGACTGAGAAGAGCTATATCCTTTGTTTGTGCCTTTGCTTTCCGCTGCAAAGTGGGTGAGAGAGCCGTGAAGTGGTGGGTCGCTATCTGCTCTCATGGTGTTCAAGGTTGATTGGCTCGTACGCCATTTGAACAACGGGACCGAGTGAAGTGGCATTTTTGACAAGCAGACTAAATCGATACCAATACCATTGTTGGTTAGATTTTCGGACGTCAAATCCAGTAAATGACGGTCCACCTCGAAAACCCCAGTACCAGGAGTAATCACGATGATAGAGATGCCAGTGCGGACCAAATCCCTGTCAATGTAATCGCTTGCGAATTGGGACGAGGCAATGTTGATGGCTTCTAATATATTGCCACGGAGAGCGCTAGTAGGTCGGCCACAGATCCGAGTTCTGGAGTCTGTCTCAGCCTCGGGCACGGTAAGGCCTGCGCTGGACTTCTCTTCTTGCGGTTGGAGTAGGGTTATATCACGCAGATAAGTCCGGAAATCCTTCTTCAATTCATCGAGAATAGTCGTCCATTGTCCGCTTGCCATATCGGTCACCACAACACGGTAGAAATCTCTATAGCTTGCTTTCTGGTCGAGGTCAATTGATGGGCCATCAGCGTGTTGGGGATTGAGTCGTTGAAGCACTGCAGGAGCGTGGCGATCATACTCAAGACGGCCAAAGAGCACAATACTGACCAAGTGCCTAGCCTCCAGCTCAACCCATTTCTTGAAGAGCTCCGGAAGAAATCCGTCAATCACTCTACTGAACATGATTTCGCCAGTGCCCTCGGAGTCGAAGTCCCACATCTCTCTTGACATTTGAATGAAAAGGACATACCGGGCCGATTCACTTCGAAACACAGGAACTGTGGCTTCACCGAAGTATCCTGAAGACACTTTCCGACCTCGCACATGTATTGTTTTGACCACAGCTTTGATTGTCGCAAGGAATTGTATTTTCTGGCCCCTGTAAACAGTTTTCCCTGCCAATTCCGCCCGCACAAGTCTCCACATGTCGGACCTTGACAGATACTCATCCCGGAAGACCAATTCCACATGTGAAGCCGAGCACGAACGCTTGTCTGCAAGAGAAATTGCAGCTTGGGCTCGTTGACGATATCCAAATCTCGAGGCTATGTTAGCAGTGATGGATACTTGGAATGTTGGATGTTTTGATCGGATGTCCAGAGACATTGGCTTTGCGATGAAGACGTAGCGTGTGCGAGGATCAGATGCAAGTCTTGCATTCTGGGCAGTAGTTTGAGAAAGATTGCTAAGGTGCTCAGCCTGAAGATGCTGTCCAGGACGCGCTCTTGGGATCTTGGAAGCAGAATGCATTGCGGTATCTCCAAAGCTGTCTGGGTCAATCTGGGCATTATCCCGTGAGTCACGAAAGTTAGACGGTTGCTTCAGCGCAATTATCTCCATGAGCGCATTAGGAGGTAGACCGTCCTCCCCAAGGATGTCTGACGCAACGAGCACCTCATCCTTAGAGAAGCTGTCGTCGTGTACCCATACGGTAACCTGTCTTCGAATCGGTTTCTGACTTGCAGCCATGTTGACGCGGGACTGCTGGAACGTAGCTGATATGCTCAAAGTGTCATGATGACTTGTGCTTTTTACTATACGTTCTCATTTTAGTTGGGATGCAGGGGACTATCCTTAAATCTGGGATGTCCTAAAATCAACATGACGTTCCCTAAAACTGTTGGGAATTTGCATACGCATCCTCAGCAAAAGGGTAATGACACCGTGGTTGATAATTCAGAGCTCATTGTAGCTCGCAAGCCGACATCTGAGCTCATCGAAATGCTGACGCCCAAAAATTCCCCTCAAACTCGGTTGAGTCCAGAATGGCGTCGCCGGGTGGAGTCGGCGACAATTTAACGAGTTGATGGATTGATATGACCTTCCTCGATAATTCTAGTAGTTTAAGATGGTCGCATCTTTGACCGGTTCGACGGATGAAATAAGGGAACCGATGTACTCGCCGTCACTCTTCTTTGGTTCCTGCTCGTGTGACTATGGCTTTTGCACTGTAATTTCGTCAAGGTTCTGGTGGCTACGCTAACCTTGTAATACAAATGTTGAGGCCTGCAAGTTTGAATTATGGTGACAATTTCCAATGGTAGCAGCATAAAATGTAAGAACATAGAATGGCGTTATTGCTCTACAAGCGCCGTCAAACTGGCTTTCATGCGAGCTGGACTACCTGTCCTACTTTTCCTCCCATTATGTAAAGCCAGTCGTTCTCGACTTTCAGTCCTTACCACCAGTCCGCTCCGATCCATCACCTCCTGATCCATGATTCCAGCTCGGGGTTTCTTGCGAGGCGTGTCCCATCCAGCTGCTCGCGCCCTCTCCTGTTCAGAATCGTCTACTTGAATATCACCCAATTCCAGGTCACTGGGATCCTCCAGTCCTTCTCCATCTTCAAGAACGCGTTCATACGAAGCCCTGTTCCATCTCGACAAAAAGGGAACCCTGCTGGCTAATAGACTCTGCTTCCTCCCTGGACTACCGATTATGTTGCGATACAGTCTAGATCGTCTATCACGGCCACAAAGGTAGAAGAACGCTATGAGCACGATAAATAAGAACATTAGCAAACCCGGAATGCGGCGTCGGCTATCGGAGCTGAAGAGCGTGTTGTGAATCAGCTCGCCTTCTGATTCGTCTTCCAGGTTAGGATGGCTAGAATTCGTAACGAGTGGATGAGTCGCTCCTGTAGGGTATTGGAAGTCCAGTGGAATCCCAGGCTCATTGCTTCCGAACCCAACAGGCAAACTGCCTTCATCGAGGGGAGGGACTTGTGAAGCTGCATAGAGCACCATCTTACCTAGTGTCCAGCTGACCTCAGTATGCTTGATCTTATTCACAGCTTGGAATGGTTCCAAAAAATCCTTCTCTTTCCCTTGCTTGATGACTTCCCTTGTGCCATTGTGATCGCTGCTAGCCGCGTCTTCCAGGCCAACCCGAGGAATACCGATGCCATTATGTAGTATGTTGATTAGCCAAGAGGCCTTGAAGCACGCTTCGTATGCTTTCTGCTCATCCACTTTTTTCCCCCACTTGTGATCAGCAATACCTGCTTGAATCAAGGCCCAATCCTGCTGACAAAACGAGTTGACCCGCTGCTGATATGTGTTGAAGTCATGTGCTTTATTCTTGTAGCCGGTCTCGAAAATTTCGTGAGTGGTATGCCAGTATTCGCTTATGCCAATGAAGTGATTTACGTCGAAATCGATGGCAGGAACGTGCACTCCATGAAGCAGACACGGCGCATCCTCGCAAGGGGCGTCCTTGTCAAGCAGTGGATATGTGGCGCGCAGGCATTCATCGAATTTGCCAATGCCCAGCAGGTAAGGTTCTTTAGCCGGTACAGTTGCAGCGTCTAATAAGACAACGCCTTTCAAAGTTGTTTTGAGACCAGCGGGCAGACATGGATCGGGTAGCTCGGAGACAGTATCCCCACCACTGGATTGAACAAGCGATGCGACATACCTCCGTCGTGCTTCGTTCACTCCAAATCCTAACCAGGTTGTCACAAAGACTTTGTACTCACTTTCCCGCCCATCAATTGAGCGCAGGCGGAGGAGTTTGAGATCGTTGACATGCTTCTGTGCCTCTGTGGCGTTGGGTGCGAAAGCAATTTGGGCTGAAGCTCCACCCATGTCCAGAAAGCCGTAGGTATGGTGCCCTTTGCCATGATTGTGCGCTTCTGGAGCGTCAAAGCCACCAACGAGGTAATTAGCTGCTATCCAACCGTAAAGTCCCTCAGTCTCGCCGGCAATGACTTGAATATGAAGATCACAGTCAGGTAGAAGGAAATGAGAACGTGTTCGGGTGTAGGCGCAAATTTGTTTCAGCAGCTCCTTTCTTTGGATGTCAGGCAGCAGCCTCACGCCAGCGGTGGCAAGCAGGAATATTGGTGTTTCCCGGACAGCATAACTGGGTACAATATCGAGGGCATGTTCGAGAAGGGGCTGTAGATGGTCAGGGCCGATTAGACTTGGAGTCTCGCCAAAGGAAGAAACGCCTGGGTGAATCTTTTTGGTCCATTTACCATGCGTTTCAAGAGAAGGTAGTGAGTGTAGCTCGATCTCGTTCGAAGATTGCCGTGCTACCGCACTATCAAGCCATCTGTAAATGTGTACTCGAGTGCCAGATGAACCGGCATCAAGGATGACCCCATAACGCCACTTGCCCATTCCATCTAAGGTTTGTGCTAGAGCATTGAGATTGGACTGATAGGATTAGAAACCGCGTCGCTGTGAATAGGCTAGTATAAGAGAACGGTGAACGCGCCCATGATAAAGGAGGATTGCATTATTTCAAGGACGTTGAGATGCGCAATAAGTCGCGATGTAGGGTGCGTAACGTGTCCTTTAGGCCAGGCACCAAATCTTAAAATAGCGCTCGTTGGGGGTTCGGGTTTGGGAAACCTTTGGATGGAAAGACCCTTAAGTAAACTAATTTGGCTGATACAGTTTCGGGGCACCCAAGCGGCGTCTACAGATCGTCATGGAGTACTCCGTAGTAGCTATTGTAACTGTGCAATCATGCAGAACCACTCTATACATGTCACTCAAAGGAAAGTCCCCTTCATCCATGAAATAGACAGGCCTGTCAGTGGATAGTAGCTAATTCGTATTTTGAGAGCAGATGCTTAAGACTGCGTGACTGCCGACAATTCAGCATGCCGCTACTTAGTGTAGAGAGTTCATGTCACGCTGCATCTATGGACTTTCTGCATTGTTACCAGACGTAGAACTCTTGCTGCATTGCTACCAACGTAGAGCTAGCTATCACGAAAGCAAATGGGTATCAAAACGCAGAAAACACCGCAGCAAATCGCCTGTAAAGTTCGGCCGCAGATCCATAAGTAATGAAAGACGCCACCAGCATACAATACTACCAGACAGCAGCATGCTCTGCATTCAGCAGCCAACTCCTGACCCCTTCGCTGAGAGCATTATCTTGAGACTTTCTCCTTTGCGCGGAGCCTGACTCCTTCGTAGGTGTGGTAGCATTATGTCCATTGAGCGCTTCTGACAGGTCGTGGTTGACGGTCTTGACAACGTCCTCCAGTGCTCCGATTACCAAGTTATTGGTGGGGCCACGAGAAAATCTTTCCAGAGAAGGTTGGCCATTTAACATGGACTGTTTGTTGCTTCTTCTGAAGCTGTCGTTCGTTCCGGTGGACACGTGCTTAGAGTGGCCGATGCCCGCTGGAGAAATGCTTCTAGAACCATGAGCACTTCCACGTGCCAGGATGCGATCAACGACTTCTATAAGTAAAGGATCAAAGTCGACGACAGACTCATAGGAGAACGCTTCCTCTTGTACAAACTCACTGCACGTCGTCGCGCAAGGCTTGATGGGGTATGGGGTAGTGGAACGTTCAGCGTTGGGAGCCGCAGCTGCAGTGCCATCACCCTTGTTATAGCTTGACTGGGAGACCTTCCGCCTCAACCGGAGTCTCTTGACAGATGCAGTCTGCACATTCGCTATCAATGTGGTAGCAACATCAACCCAGCCGGACGTTGTTGTTTGTTGAGGATAAGGCTCCGACAACATTGCGCTTTTCACCTTTTCTACCATATCCGGTAGATCCGACTTGCTGACTCTAACAGCTTGAAGGCTATAGTCCGGATGGAACCTTGGGAGGAAGCCTGCAACACGACTTGGCGCCCTGCTTCCCGCCTTAGGAGAGCCATGACGCATGGAAGACGCAAGGCTGTCAAGGCTTGCAGCGGACGATACATGCCGGATGTTGCGGAAGGGTGGCGAAGCAAGACCAGAATCATTACTAGAGCTAAGGAACCCAGGAAGGCCAATGTCAACGTCAATAACCTTTTCACCAGGATAGACTTGTAATCTGAGAGGCAAGGCTTCTGAGTCTAAACTTCCAAATGATTGGGCTGACTCGTTGGCCAGTACAGGAGTCGCAGAATTGCTCTCGCTAGAAAGTTCCCTTACCATAGTGTCTAACGCAGTTTCATTCTTGACCCTGATGCTGGAAGAAGCCGAAGGAGCTGTGCTACCACTGGTGGTGCCTGAGGAGTCCTTACTCCAGAATCCACTCAAAAGGGAGCCGCCTGATTCACTATCCTTGTTGGCGGTCTGCCAGATCTTGGTCAGTCTGGCTAAAGCGCTCGATTCATTCGGGACGTAGCCGCCTTGTGTATCTAAAGAAGACGAAAATTGAGGTACTGGGGTGGTAGGATCAGGTGTTACAGTCGATGTCGTTGCAGCGCTGCTTTTCCTCAGACTAAGATCATTGGCAGGTATTGGAATACTCTTGACTGATCGGATGTCGGAAGGTTTGTGCTGAAGGCCTCTAGTGATCAGCAGCCCTCCCTGGGAACAGCCCGGACTGCCACTGAGTTGTTCTTCAGGGGAGTCGCTGTCATTCGACGTTTTCAGTAATTCCGTGGAGGGAGAGTTATGAAGGGTGTTTCGTAAGGAAACAGCGGAACCCGGTCCTCCACAAAGAGTGGGATTGTCTTCAGCATAAAAGTCGCCAATGAGGAATGAAGCCAGGAGAAAAATGAGTCTGCGAGCAGCAGATCGATCATTGCTGACGATAATCGTTCGAGTAGATATCACATCTAGGTCATTTGTTTTGCGTGTGATAGAGTGTTGACGACGATGCCCTGAAGGTGCGACCAATGGCATCCACTCGGCAGTGTGCGTTCCGAGAAAGGCAGTCAGTAATTTCCCAACAAAGGAACTCTGCTCTCTGCCACCTTGGCATCGGACGACTCTGATCAGTTCGTCATTCCACAGACCCCAACGCCCTGGTCCAATTGTGACTCTTGGTATCCTTAGGGCTCTTCGAATCCTTTGTATAGTCTGGATTGCGATATCTTTGAGCTTTGGATCTCGTCCCAGTATCTGAGGGGATAGGTAGATATTGATTTGATTCGTACGTTGCATAGTCTTCTCTTTCGGTTTCGAGGGCTTGGAGACGAAAGCCGCCGAAAAACTATCCACTTCCTTAAGATGATTGAGAATCTTCGGCGTGGAGACGTTCTCCAGCAATGTTAGCGCTCGGTCAATGATGTCCCAGTGTTCGACTAGTGCGTTGACTCGAGCATCTCCACGGTCTATCGATCTCGAATGGGCGGAAGACATGAGTTTGGGCGAGGTTGACTGAGAATTGAACGAATTTCGGAAGGATCGCATCGAAGTGTATGTTGGAGGAGTCTGCATACCTCCCCGTGAGGATGGCCTTGACATAGTGCCTATATTGGCTGGTAGTTGGACTATGAGGATGATGGCGAAGACGGGTGTTTTCTTCGCTCGAGGCTTCTTGCCTTTGGTCGCAGACTTATGAACAGAATGATCTTCGTGATTTGGAATTGCACTGCCACCCTGTGATGCTGTCGATGTGTGCAGCGCTTGCAGGTCCATCGGTTCAGGCAAGTTCACACTGAAAAGCTTGGTTATCAGAACTGCATCAGTGATTCCTGGTTTCGCGCCTGAAGATGAATAAGACCGCTCGTGTAAAGGAGGTCTAAAACCGGACAAGGCCGATGTATGGGCACGAGCAATAGGCTCCCGCTTGCGGAAGTAGCCAGCAGAAATATTGCCACCTACGCTGGGCGAGACAGGCGTAGCCGGAAGCTCTTTCGTACCAGAGCCCAGCGATAGGAAATGCATCTTCGTTCCGGAAGAAGCACCAGCAGAGCTGCCAAAGGCACAAGACAGGATGTCTCGATTCTCTTCCTTTTTGGAATCCGAGATTCGGATTTGCCGAGGATCATGCTCGTCAGACGCTCCTGAGAAAGTCGAGCTCCTATTGCGCACAGGAAACGACATATTGGGACTGTTTGGAGGTATTCTCGGCTGTGGCTTGGATACCAATGGACTGGTTGGTGACCTCAGAGTAGATGTTGTCGAACCTCCTCTCCGATGTGTTGGAGCCTGAAGAATTCCAGTACGTGAAGTCGTGTCTATCGGACTTTCAGGTTGTTGCGAGTGTTGTGTATCAAATAGTATGCAAGGTTCCTCGGAATCCCCCAGAGCATCCTGCGCGACCATTATCCTAAAGTCCTTTAGAGCATCAAGCTCAAGGCCACCCCACTCGTCAAAGTCTCCCACTCGCCCAGGTCCAAGCTGGGACACGTAGGCTGGGCCATGTTGTGGAGCTGCATAATCTGGGTACAGCAGGCCACGTGTGTACTCCTCGTCAACAATGGAGTCGCGGGAATAGCTAGCCGTATTGACGGATGGGGCAGCGTTACCAAAGAGCCTGCCTAGCATGGCGACGACGGACCTGTCTATCAACCAAATCCAAGGCTTCTCATTGCTATATCATGGGCATCGTGCCGGGGGTTAGAACAAGAGCTGTGCTGCAAGGTAAATCCCTCCAAATTGAGGAGCGACGAGAAGAGAGCTCGACCTCGGCATCATTATCGAGAATCGAAAATCGAGAATAGAGAATCGAGAATGTGCAGCTCTTCACATCAGTGCCTCCACTTATCTAATGCTCTCTACAGAGTACATGTGGATGAAAGGAAGAAGCGGTGAAAATGGTTCGGCAGCTAACCATAAGTAGTGTGGTCGGTTGCATATAGCAGGGCTAACTGGCGTTGAACTTTAACCAACTATTCCCCGAGCCCGGACGGCCCTCCGGCCGTTGACCTCATTGGCAACCTGCTCCTCCGCCATCTCCCGATTCTTGTGAGACGCTTCCACTCGTAGCAATCAATGTCTGCCACCAACGATCGCACTTTCACAGCATCAACGAGGTTACCCCACCATTCTTTCAGCATCGCTAGGTATCCGTGGATCGCCCTTGAAGCTGTTGATCGACTTCTAAGAGAGAATATGGAACGACTTGGAACCGACTTCTTTGCAACCTCTTCAACACTGTGGTACTCTGTACTCGTACAGACTTTGTAATGCTAGCTTCCAAGACAGGTATTTTCAGGTAGCCGGTGCACGACCAATACTATATCATGCCTAGGACTGCAGAATATCGTATCACATGCTGGCAATCTTTGAAACCGTTCGGAAAACATCATGTTATACCATACTATAAATGCATCGTGAGAACATTTCAACAGCAGCGTGCGGGTGATTGGCTCAGCCAGATACGAGATGTATTATACAGAATACCTCTTCCTGCTGCGCCTTCCGGGTCTTTGGTTATGGAAACACGGTTGTCCGAGTGCTTTGATTTGCGAGAGGCTGCAATGCCGCGTCTGAGCGCCAATCAGGGGTGCTGATTAGACAACTTTCTCCCAAGTGATTTCAGTTTGTGGTGGAAGACGCAATTGATCGAAGACAGGTCGAACGAGACCTCTATCGTGGCTACGGTGCCTGTCTTCTTTAGCAGGGACTGTTCATTCTGATTCACAGCTGGCAAAGAAAAATAGTCGCTGAACATCCAACGTGGCGAAACCGATATACTTAATTATGGTGAAGGATAAGCATGACCGCCTAACATAGATGTTCACTATTATTACTGCAGCCCTACAACTATACGTTGAGTCAAGAACAACACCTTGACATCCTTTTGTCCTAAACACCCGAAACAGAACATGGGCCTTTCTATCGACCTGACGTCTTCCAAGATGGGGGTAAGACTTCTATCTGCGCCAGCTGCAAACCGAGTTGTGGCCAACCAGCGATTTTCAGGTGGGCCACAGTCGATACCCCTTAAATCTGACGACTTTCTCCAGCTAGCCGATACACTGCCTCCCAGCTACATCCCATAAATTTTTGGTCGGCTACATTGCTGTTGCTGGTATCCTGCTTGTCATCTTCGCATCTCAGTCGTGCTATAACGCAAGGGACCCAAAGCATGACACACATCACTCTTGCAGAGGATGTATCGGGCTTGGAAATTGTTCTCCACACAATACATATAGTCAAAAGATGCTCGCTAGCATAATTGAAGGCCACATCCAGGCTGTGCCTGGCGCAAATACGATTGATGGCTCCCTAAAGTTCAAGGATCCTCAGCTTTTCGGGGTCGGTGCCTATTATGATGAGCACCTCCGATCAGACCCGTTGATCGAAATCATAAGCCTACGGCCGAGCCAGGAGAAAAATTGGTAAAGTCACCACTGGATCCGGCTATGGATGGATAATTGGGGTCGTTGGATTAAGACTAACGCTTTATTTGCATAGTGACTTGAATAGATGCTGTTCAGACTCTGGCTGATTCCAAATGCCAGGAGTCAGAGGATCAATTCGGCCCTCGATATCTCTGGTTATTGAACTACTATGGCCGGAGAAAGCCCGGGCTACCAATCTGCACTATTTCCTTGGAGAGAGCCATGTCTTATGGTTCCGTGGAATCACGACCAGCCGGTGTCTTCCCTTCGATTGTCTACCCAAACGTTCTATGCTCAGATACCTTATCTATGACTGGTGAGAAGAGTCCCGACGACGTCTTGTCAACCATCTTACACAGATATGATAACGATTGGCGTTCGCTCGCTGGTCGTTCCTAGGGCAGCTTGCGAGTCTACCCGATATGGACTATCTTTTTTACATGTCGTCAAGTACATTAGTTAGCATGTGATTAATGTTTTCCTGAGGTCGCAGTACTCGCGCAAGTATCAGAGCAATTACCCGTGCTTGCCACGTTATCTGGAGGTGAGCACTGGATTCATTGTGTTGCTTCGTGAACTCGTTATGGAACCGCCGGACAAGACCGAACTCAAGCGCATTTTTCGACTTGATTTGAACACCAGTGCAGCTTCTGCCTTGGCAAGGAGGCATCACAGCAGTGTGGACGTCCATACCTCCAGCGCTAGACTCTCAACCTGGTTCGAAGGGACAACCATTCAGCGCCCCTCCAGCAAGCTTATAAAGTTCACTTAGTTCATTGCTCTTAGGATCTTTTCCTTAGTAAGTACCGCCCTCTCAAGCATCGCAAGCTTCGACAAGTGCTTTTCTCATTCTAGTCAAGGTTCTTCAAGAATCTCTTTCGACTTCCTCGAGGACAGGTCATTCTTGGCCTTGCAGTTGTGTGATCGTCAACTTGGCTCATTATTCGCGTTACATCAGGACTTACCCAACTATCAGCTCTATTACTCCGCCTCAAGCTATCTTCGGAGTCTTTTTCTTCTCTTTTTCAAACAGCTTACCTCCCAATAGGGTTAGTCTGTTCATCTTGAAGTTGCTTCTGCTTAAGAAGACTTCTCTCTTCTGAGCTCACTTGCAACCACAATCTCTCCACCAACAAACATCTCCATCTATTACTGTTCTCTCTCTCTCTCAAAACCGTTGCTTCACTAGTTACGTCTCTCATTTTCTTGTGACCCCCCGACTGCCTTGGAACTCTCGCATCATCTCCACCGGAGTCTTGAATAGTAAACATCCACAGAATTTGTAAGTCATCGTCCGAACTTTTAGGTATCCTGTACATTAGGCAAACTTTCCTTTGTGATCCCCCACTATCTCGGTCGGCTCTAGAACCCTCAGTCCTCCTATGCTCTACTTCAGCTTGGCCATCACTACACCCTCTACATTATTTCAACACTTGCTACATTCCCTTTCTTACTTAAACGCTTACTGACCTGGCCAGCATATCTTATCATCTACGCTGGCTCACACTCAACATGGCGTCACCCAACATTCTAGATGGAACAGACGAGCAGAACGCAAGCCCGTCGACAAACGCTCCCAGTTGTCGTAACGCTCATCCGGAGTCCTGTACTACCTCAGATGACGCTACTATGGTACCAGCTTCCCTTGACATTACCAACACCAATATGGTACGGGAGCCCTCCACACCAAAGTGTGAAGAGGAGCCAAATTCATCTTGCTCCAACATTCCCGAAGAATCCACTGCCCATGATCCAGTCCCTCAAGTTGACCAAAGCGCCATACCGGAGCCGACAGAACGTACCAGTCTTGTGATATCTGACACAGCCTCCGGCTGCAGTACCAATACTTTAGCTTGTGGTGCAGATAGTTCCATCGCTTCAACAGCTGATTCAAACTCAAACGAACCCCGACGTGTCGTTCTCACGAAAAAGCTATTCAAGACTCCAAAGGAGCGTGCTGCTCAGGCTGCAGAAAATGAGCGGCGCCTAGAAGAGGCTGGAGACTTGTTTCGGCGAAGCTTGATCATCAAATCTCCTACTACGGTTACTCCACAATCTTCTACACCAGCCGGACCAGCTGAGCCCCATGACGATGGTGATGTGGAGATTGTCGAGACAGGTCATCATTTCTCTCCTATTGAGCTCGACACTGAAGCCGAAGATGCCTCAGCGGTGGCTCGTTTCAAGTCCTACAAAAGAAGTTACGAGCGCAAGAAAAAGAATGGTGAGAACTCGGTGCAGGACGACATTGCTTTCTCAAAAGCTCGAAATGCAGAAGAGCATCGACTCAAGCTCAACTCAAGAAAACGAGCATATGAAAACATAGACTCAGGAGTCGACGATGATGACGCGCTCTTTCTTTCCGAACGGACTCTCTCCGCTCCAATGAACAATTCTATACAGGAAGAGGGCTCAGGCACCCCGGCAGCTCCGAAAAGGCATAGAGGTCGGCCAAACAAGATTCCAGAGTCTGCTTTACAGGATGCTACGCGGATTGGCTATGCTGCTCTTGAGGCCGAGGGCCGCAAGGATGCAAGCAGGAAGCGTCAGCCTAAAGGAACGGGGAAGAATAAAACGCCAAAAAGTCCGAAGACCCGTGTGTCAAAAGCGAAAGACAAGAAATACCCCGAAGGTGGACCAAAGCCGAAACGAGGCAGGAAGCGTAAGGGGCCTGAGATGCTGAACATGGAAACGTTGTTCAACAATGATATCGTTGCAGCAGCTCAGGCAAACGTTGGAAAGGCGGCACAGCCAGGTTTTACCTCAACCAATAAGAAGACTGCTCTGGCAGAGCTGATCGCCAGCATCCCAGAGTCGGAGAGAACCACACACAATGCTGACAAGAACGCTCTTGACAAAGCTACCAGGTCATTCACCGGACATGCCGCAATGAAGGCTGATGGTAATAACGGTTGGCGTCTTCGAGGTATGGCAACGTCATTGTATCACTATCAGCTGCTTGGGGCAGCATTCATGCGAGATCGCGAAAACTCTTCAACGCGACCGTATGGTGGGCTTCAGTCGGACGAGATGGGATTGGGAAAGACAGTAACCTGCTTAGCAAATATTGTTGATGGGCAGGCACCGCCGAAGAGTCCAAATCGCACAACTCTTATCGTCTGTCCGGCAGGGCTGTGCTCGCAATGGCTGAGTGAGATTAAAAAGCATGTCATGCCAGGAACTTTCCAGGAGACCATTATTTACCGTGCTGGATCCCGGCTCGAGTCAGCCGATCCTACCAAGACTTTATCCAACACGGATATTGTCATTACATCGTATGGCGAGGTACTGCGCAGCTATCCTCATTGCAAAACACCAATGCACCTGGTCACTCCAGACGCGAAGGCAAGTTGGTGGGCTGAGTATTTCAATGCGAACCGCGGCGTCTTGCACAAGATATTCTTCCGCAGAATCGTCCTAGATGAGGGTTTGTTTGACGTTTCTCCTCTGTGAATGATCGATGTTGCTGACCTTTGATTAGCACAAGCAATCAAGAACCATAGCTCGAAGACCTCTGTGGCTATTCGAAGCCTCTCTGGGAAGTATCGTTGGGCCATCAGTGGAACTCCAGTTCAGAACAATCTTGAAGAGTTCTTCCCGTTCTTCTCATTCCTAAAGGTTCCTCACACGGGCAGCCTTGAAACTTTTAAGAACAATTTTGCTGGGCGTAACGAGACAACCGACCGTCGACTCCAGACTTTGCTGCGGCAGATCATGATTAGAAGAACTCATCTCGACACAATCTTTGGCCGCCCTCTGCTCCAGTTGCCCGGGATCACGACTAAAACTGTCTCGGTTGAGTTCAACGACTGTGAGAAGGCAGTCTATAAGATCGTGAAGAATCGTTTTGTTGCGAAGATTCGTATGTACGCCAGATCTGGGGAGCTGGACAAAAACTTTCAGAGCATCTTCGTCCTCTACCTGCGACTACGCCAGTTGACCGGTCACATTCTGCTAATTCAGCAGACCCTAAAAGAACTCATGGAGGGTGAGGACCTCGAAAAGCTTTGGCGGTTGACCGAAGATGAAGTGCAACCCCAACGAGAAGGTGGCAGTCAGAATATGCTTACACAATTAAGGAAGATGCTTTCACGAGCACAAGATGCTCAAGATTCACTCACCAACGAGACGGTCCAACCGGATGCGGCCGACTCCCATACGAATGAGGCTAATGCCAAAGAAGCAGCTGATGACTTGGGTGGCACGTTCGGTACTGCTTTCAGGTTCAGAAAGTATCTGCGCACTCTGCAAGAAAGTGGGAAATGGGCATTGATGAATCAGCGATCTCTCTGCCACAAGTGTGGAGGTATCCCGGACAATCCTCATGTCACTTCCTGCTATCATGTCTATTGCAAAGAGTGTCTACAAGCTATGCTCTTCGATGCGAGTAAGACCAACAAAGATAAAGCCAACTGCCTCGCATGTGATGCAATGTTCGAGCACACCGAACCTTGCCACGGTTTCAATGAGGCACGGAAGCAGCTCAATTCTCCTGTGTCTGGAGGGCAGGCTCGCCGAGCTCGAAGGTCTGCAGATAGCGCCGATAGTGATATTGACTGGATTTCTGTAGGCGGCTCCATTCTTCCCTCAGCAAAGACTCTAGCAGTCAAAGCTCAGATACAAAATTGGGTGGAAGAAGATCCGACTTGTAAAATTATCATCTTCACTCAATTCCGAGACATGATTCGGATTCTAGCTCGCATGATGCAAGAGGAACGATGGGGCTGGTCTCAATTTCATGGGGGTATGTCGTTTGCAGCTCGAGACAGGGCGATCTTGGACTTCGCAGAGAAAAACGATACGAAAGTGTTGCTCGCTTCGCTCAAAGCTGGTGGCGTTGGCCTCAACCTGACCATGGCATCGAAAGTGATCATTGTTGATCTCTGGTGGAACGAATCTGTTGAGTCGCAAGCCTTTTGCCGCTGTTTCCGCATCGGACAAGACCGGCCAGTTGATATTTGCCGCATTGGTATGCTCATGCATTCTCTGCAGTGTCTCTGCGCATGCTGACTTTCTCTTTACAGTGGCCAAAGACACCATCGATGATGACATTCTCGCCATGCAAGCACGAAAGACCTCGGAAATCGACCTAGCTATGGCTGCTAAGAACCGGCCGGGCAAGCTATCGACTGAAGAACTGCTCCGTCTCTTCGGCCCGATCGATTGGAATGAGGGCCACGAGGACAAAATCGTTGCCGACCCTTTCATCTTCGTCGAGGACGAAGACGATGACGACGATCAATCCGACAGTGGAGCCCCAACCAGAGTGCCAATTCCGTCATTCGTGTAGCCACATCGCATGTTTTGACAGGACAACAAGCGCAAGGGATGGGATGGCTCTACCTTGCGACGACCTAATCCACTTCTCTCTTTTACATTTCTCATCTCAAGGAATCGCTTCCCGTGCTCTTCAAAAGCTTCCCGTGCTCTTCAAAATCTTCTCATGCTCTCAAGACTCCAATGGCTCACAAGCTTTCGGCATGGGTTCACGACAAATGAGCTTCACGACCTCACGACCTCCTACCTTTTACGAATCACGGCCGAACAACCACAACCCCCTAAATCAGAGAAGAAGAAAAAAAAGATCAGAAAACTGGAAACTCACACAGAAAAACATCTCCGAGCCCCTTGAGCATTCAACTTCCCCCAGAAGAAATACTTGGCACTTGGCTCGAGCTTAGCTTAGCGCAATCACATCTCCATATTCCATATCATCCTGGAGAGTTCTCCGCTTGAGCGCCTCGTGAGTGTGAAGTAGCTGTAAAGGGGGGCAGGCAGGCGATATGCTGAGCAACGCGCCTGGCGTCATGGAGGCCTCCTGCTCCTCAGATTCGTAGGCTGAACACTCACCAGGTGTCAGGGGCTCGGGGAGTAAGTAGTGAAATTTGGTCGGTGTTCGAGCACGTGTATTGGCATGAAAATAAAGTAGTAAGCCATTTAGTCTATGTTCTGCGTAACAAAGACTACCCAAGCCCAGTCTCATCATTTGCCGAAACGCCCCGCTATGCTTGCTTCCAGAGGGCACAACACGAACCACCACTGGTACCGCTATGATGCTATCTGTGGCCCACTACCGGTCATGTTAAAAGTTATCAACCATATCACTGCTGCGTACACTGGGCTTGCGGGCCACGCGCCTCGTCGTCCTCATCTTCCCATCCCTCTGCTGCGTCGCGGCCGCCGAAATCTTCCATCGAAGCGTTAGGTTCGTAGTCCACCTCATCGACCTCGTCGGCTTGGACTGGTGGGGGAGGTGGTGGGAGGATTGAGCGGAGTTGCTCGAGGGCTTGTTGGTCGCTGAGGAAGCCATCGGGTGGGAATTGGATGTCGACAGTAAGGTAGAGGTCGCCCTTGGCGTCGCTGCGTTTGTGGGGCATGCCTTCTCCGGGTATCCGAAGCACTTGGCCAGGTCGGAGGATCTGGCCTTCTTGCCTGGGATGCTGCAGCTCGATACCTCTACCGTCGAGGTGCTGTACGACAACGCGGTGGAATCCGGTGAGTGCTTCGGCCAAAGTGATTTCGAGTTTTGCGGATAGGTCTGGCCCAGCGCGTTGGAAGGTGGGGTGAGGTAGCTGTTGAAGGTGGAAGATGAGATCTCCTGGCTCTTGTGCACCTGGGACATGGTCTGCTTCACCCTCTAGAAGGATGGTATCTCCTTCTTTGGCGCCGCGTGGGATGTAAATCTCGAGCTGGGTCTTGCTTTCGACTGTCCGGTTTCCCTTGCATTTCTTGCACTTTTCCTTAGCATTGAACACCTCTCCCTGACCGCCGCAAGCCGAACACTCGACAGTCTCCTGCGTGAGCATTCCTGGGCCAACTTGTCTCAACACCTGGCGGATACCTTGACCCTTGCAGTTGCTGCATTTTGTTGCCTTGGCCTTCTCTTTGCCCCCGGTTCCTTTACAAGCTGGGCACAGGATCTGCTTCGAAGAGTTGAACTTGACGTTCTTGCCTTTGTAGAGATCCTCCAATGTCACCTCATACTTTTGTTGCTCACTTGGACTCTTCTTCGGTTTCCGCGCTCCTCTGGCGCCTCCCATGCCGGCCATGCCACCCATACCGAACATCGAGGAAAAGAGCTCCTCTAGATCTGGGCCACCCGCCATGCCCGGTCCTCTTGAGCCGTCAAAAGCCGCCATCCCGTGCGTATCGTACATCTCGCGTTTCTCGTCATCATGGAGGATTTCGTAAGCTTGCGAGGCAGCTTTGAATTTGGCTTCGGCGGCTTCTCGATCTTCGAAGGCGACTTTGTCCGGATGATGTGCTAATGCTGCCTACATGATGTTAATGACTGAGGGGACTCTTCGGCAAGCAGGACAACCAACCTTGTGATATGCTTTCTTGATCTCAGCATTACTTGCATCTCGCGGAACACTCAGGATCTCTACGACGTATCAGTATCTCTATACAGAGCCGTAGGGACGTAGCTCACCATAGAGATCGATTTGATCCGTATTTCCGTTCATTCTGACTGCGGCTGTGGGGGGAGGTGAGTTTGACAACACTCAACACTCCGAAAAATTATGAGTGATGTATGAAGATCTCCAGAAGCGGAAGGTGAGACGGCTGTGCAGAAGTTGCGGAGGACGGAGGACGAATCATCTCCCACAATCTGCCTGCGCATTCTAGGCCTTTTGATGGTATCTACGACAACAGAACGCAGCACATGTCGCATCGGAGTGGTTGGTGCAGCGTGACAAAGTGGTGGTAGTGGCGTTGCTGGGAGCCTTTGGTGTTACTTGTGCTAAGCGCAGCCGATGATTCCCAAGGGCTGAAGAGAATGCCATCGTTGTCCTAGAATGAGGTATCTGGGCCCTCAAACCTCTAGCCCGCGCTACGTCTACTGCTCCTGTAGGTTTCAATGTGGCCAAAGCCTCGAAAATCGTCGCGTCAAGTCTATCAGACCGAGTCTGAACTTAGTGAGAGACGCTTCTTCAACTCGGGCGAAGCATCTCCTGCCTGACCACCCAGCACGAACTCGATTCGCACCTTCGCCAACCGGTAATCTCCACCTCGGCTCCATTCGCACAGCTCTGTTCAACTATCTCCTTGCGAAACGGACTAAAGGTCAATTCCTGCTACGGATTGAAGACACAGACCAGAAGCGTACCATCCCTGGCGCTGAGGCGCAACTATGTAGGGACTTACAGTGGGCCGGCTTGCAGTGGGATGAAGGGCCTCTTGTGGGTGGCCCATATGGACCATACCGACAGTCAGAAAGGACGAAAATTTACGGAGACCATGCAGAGAGGTTACTCAGGTTGAAGCTTGCTTATCGTTGCTACTGCTCGGCGGAGCGCCTTGACATCTTGAACCGGTCTCGTCATGAGGAAGGCCTACCACTAGGTTATGACAGGAATTGCGCGCATCTTTCACTGCACCAGTCTGAAGACCGGGCACGGCGAAGAGAAAGCCATGTTGTACGACTGAGAGCTCCAGACAGGTATCCTCCATGGCACGACTTCGTCTATGGCAATACCGGAAAGTCAGGACAGCAGGGTCGCAAAAACCTCATTGACGATCCTGTGTATGATGATCCCATCATAATAAAATCTGACGGCCATCCAACCTATCATTTAGCGAATGTTGTGGACGATCATCTCATGAAGATTACCCATGTCATACGAGGCGCCGAGTGGATGTCCTCGACTCCCATGCATTTAGCCTTGTACAAGGCTTTTGGTTGGGAACCTCCTCTCTTCGGCCATGTACCATTGTTGGTGGATCAGAACAACCAGAAACTCAGCAAGCGCAACCTCGATACTGACATCGCCAGTTTCAGAGACAAACAGGGCATCTTCCCAGATGCATTAGTCAATTTTGCAGTTTTGCTCGGATGGTCACACCAGCAAAGGAGCGACCTCCTTTCCTTGAATCGGCTGGAAGAAATCTTCGATCTCAAATTCACGAAAGGTAACACGGTGGTCTCTTTCGCAAAGCTTCAATTCCTGCAAGAACGATATGCGCGTCAGTACATTGCGGAGGGCGGTAAGCAGTTCCATCACATGGCCCAAAAAGTGTGCAGTCTTCTGCATGACATTTGTGACGAGAACCATATTTCTGCAATACTTGGCAGGCGAAGCCTAGAAGATGTAGTAGGGCTCATACTTCGGGCAGATTGGAAGTCCTATACCACGGCAGAAGCTTTTGCACAGCGAAGCTCCAACCTCTTCAAGCCGTTAGAAGAGCTTCCCGCTTACACACCATTGAACCCTGATTGCCCGCTTTCTGCCCTCAGAGTGGCGGCTGCATCGTTCTTGCTGATCCCTGATCAGCAATGGACTGCCGCTGTTCATCGGGACAACATTGTGGCCATCCAGCCGCCAGGGTCAGAAACGGAACCAGCGAACGATGAAGCAATGGAAAACGTCAAGGTTTGGAGGAAAGAGATCTACCACTTCCTACGATGGTCGTTGATGTCTGGTGCATCGGGCCCTCCAATACCGGATTTGATGGAGATTATGGGCCGAGAAGTCTGCTATCTGAGGATCAATAGAGCCATCAGGAAGACATGTGAGCAAGAACAAGCCAGTTACTCGGAGCAGCCGGAGGTTCGCTTGGAAGCAGCGGTGTAACTAGATAGAAATCGAATGTTCCTGATACCCTGAAGCAATACATACTAGTAGTATCAATGCATAAGCACAGCTCTACATTATTCTCGACCTGATCGATACGAAATACAGGTGTTGCCGTGAAGTTGCAGCAAAGGAGTAAGAACCTGGTGTCATCTGGCGCTGTTTTTTCGTCCGTGCATCAAGACCATAGCAATAGACATCACCATTGCGGCGAAAGCAATAAACAATTGAGTTCCATTCTATGGATGGAACAGCATCATATATCCCGAGTGGCTATTACCCACATACGACGTTCAAAACCACCCATTCCACAAGTGTAGTTAGTGATTATCAACGCCTTCTCGAAGGAGAATGTCTTGACGCTAAGGAATACGGTCCGATACGAGCTGAATAGTGCTGGCTGAGCGGCGTGCATGGATTTCAGAGCAAGCTTACCATCTTTTCCAATAAGAGCTCATGGAGGATTAAAGTCAAAGAATCAGCCAAGGATGATCCAGGATGATCCAAGGATGATTCAAGGAGATTGTCCCACCGAAATCTTGAGCGGAGAACAAGGCTAACCTTTAGGGGGGGGAAGTCCTTCTAAGCTCGAATTTTAACGGACACTTTACGGACACTTTACTGCTTTGAGCCCCGCCAAAACCCTGCCCTGCGCGGCTCAGCTCCAGCTCTTTTACGTACGTGAACTTAGGCTCAGATCATTTTGGGTTCTTAACTAACTACCTCAATTTCAAGCCTATTATAGTGAGGAGATGAAAACGAAATGGGTCCAAGTGCTATTAGCCCTCTGATGGGTTAGTCGTTTTGCGCCTCTTCGTATGTGTTCATCTCTTATGATTGTTGGTCTCTTGTTTGCTAGTTCTGTGTCTCGGTGTCAAGTCGCTTTCCGCAGCCCGTATTGCACCTACCATAGGCAGGTTTCCACTCAATATGTCGATGACCTGCTGGAGATATCCTGTGGAGGTATCCTATGGAGGTATCCTGGCTGTGACATAAGGCATGGTGAGCAGTTGAGATAAGAGCTGACTCAGCTGAGCAGCTGGCCCCCACGCACGATGTTGGCTCGACTGCCTCGCCCAATCCGTTTCCCCGAGCGGCAGCTCACCATCCTCCTGGATTCATGGCTTGCCCAATGAAAACACCAAGTGCTGCATCTGCAATTGGCCCTCAGCCTTATCGAGGTGTCTTTCCCGAAGTTATCGCTGATCAATACCCTTCTGAGGCGTTCCCACAATGGCGGGGTACGCACCATGGTGTCCCGTACAGCTGTTACCAAGACCCAACAAGGCGGGCCGGGGCAGGAGGGTTGGTGGCACGAGCATTTTTCGCAAACAGGCGGAATCGCTACTGTGTCCCAAATCTCCCGAAACTCTCTCCTAGACTGAGCTGAGCACCATTTCAATATGGACCGAAAGACTCGTTCCCCCGAGTCTATGAGCAGCCAGTTCTCGGGTGCTCAAACTCAGTTGCCTGCTGAATGGCAAAGCTTTTACAACACTTCGCAGCAAGCTCCACGTCAGGTCTCGCCGCCGCAGGAAACATACCGAGAAGTCGGGGTATCGCACCAAGGCTCACTGACCAGGGGGACAGAGCCACCATCCTCGCCGGCAACGACTCAACCTCCCGTCATTGGATCTCCTGGACTGGATTCTGTTGTCAGCACAGACGATAAGGAGGTGTATAATGGCAGAGGAGATCCTTCTGCACCACCGCCAGCTCATCCTCCTAGGAAACGCATGTGCGGTTTGCCGAAGAAGTGGTTCCTTGTCGCTGCTGGTCTAGCAACATGCATCATTGTGGCCCTCGCTATAGCACTGGGAGTTGTGTTTGGGACTCGCAGATCATCGTATGTTCCGCTGCACCAAGTCATGGCAATTGTGGACTGCGCTGATGGTTGCTTTTCCTAGCTCTAATGATTCGACCTCCCTGCCAACAGACACTACACTACCCCAACCAACAGCAACAGGTCCACCGCCCAATACCGGTGATCCAGACTTCAACGTTGGCGGCGCCTTGAACCCGCAGTACTACTCGACTGCGGGTGCCTTCAATGGGACCGGACTTGCCTTGGCATCACAATCTTTTGGCCAGGACGATCGTGGCGAGATCACCATGTACTACCAGCATTGGTCAGGCGATCTCCGCTGGAGCCAGCTGATGAGCGATGGCACCTGGCAAGGTGGCTCTGCCGGCGAGACACTAGCGCGCGATGCAAAGAACGGGACGCCGATATCCGCGGTCGCCTACTCTATGGACGAAGCATCCATCTGGCACATCTTCTACGTTGATGTCGACGACAGACTCCGCGAGCGGATCAACAGCAACACGACCAACGTATGGCGTGACGGTCCGCTGTCGAGACGGAACCTCAGGGTCAACAGGGCGGACCGGATAGGACTGCAGGCCTGCTGGTTCGGCAACTTCTACGGCGACTCGAGCTTCCAAAGGAGCGATGCATTTAACGCACCGAACACTGAAGGGCTCCCGAATGATCAAATTGGGGTGCGTCTTTGGTATGCAAGCAGTAACACCACTTTTGAGCAACTGGGCTGGCTCTATGGAGAGGTTAGCACATATACACCCCAACGTGAACATGCTATTATTGACTGCGGCGCCTCTAGGACGATTGGGTGCCCCAAGACACATGGCAGAACAAGAACGGTCAAGCCGGGGTCGGATGCTATTCCTGGGGCCCCGGCAGCGTCACATATGTCTTCATGGTCAACCTCGACAACACCCTTGAGATCTGGTGGCGGGACACAAATACCAGCTTGGCCGGAAACTTCAGCCACCCAATCAACGAATGGACAAACAGTACGCCTCTCTCTCCTTTCTCTCCTGTTCTCTCTGTCTTCCACAGACAGCTCCTGTTGTCCTCTCGTGGTTAACTCCCTTTTGCTAGCCTCAATATCCATCCCAAACCTCCATCCCTCCACCTCCCTTGGGTACACAAATTACTTGTACGCCCAGTCTGCCGACTACACCATCCACGGCTACAACATCTCCTGGCACTCGGAGAACACATCCTTTGTCCCCAACGACAACTTCACCATCCTCAGCGCCGGCAATGGCTCCCTCGGCCTACCAGGCACCCACCTCAGCGTTACTACCCTTCCCAACCCGAGCGGCGGCAACGACCTCTTTGCCTTCTACCAGACCGAGGGCGACGATGTCTCCGTCTTTTCCCGCGACATGCTGGCCGGACCCTGGGCCGAGGCCGAGGTGCCAATCCCCAATGATTGATTGCCATAGAGAAAAAGAAATGAGCGCACTGGCCGAGATGCGGGTGTCATTGAGTTTGCAATTGAGTTTGCCATTGAATTTGTCTGTCTGTACGTCCAGCGAATGGCTTTTCCCCCTGATATTTCTCCCCTGGGTATGGCGGAGTTGGAGGCGTAGAGGACAGGGCGCATTGATATCAATCTTGGAGAAGGAAAATACTCCCGAAACAAGCCAAGTGACAGAGAAGGTATTTTCTAGCAGCTGATTCCTTACATCCCTTTTTGTGATTTCCCTTTATCTCCTCTTCTTCTCCCTACGCTGTTTGGGACGTGTCACGGCTTTGTTGAGGGGAAGCAGGGTCAATCAACACCATGCCAAGATCATAATATGTTGACTGTATATGATATGCAGTCAATTACGACTAATACGCCTTTCCTTTGGCTTTCGCCTTTCCCACTCTAAGCCTCTCTTACTACAGCAAAAAAGTTCTCTAAATATCAGGTAGAACGACCCACGGCTTCTGAACCACATCCAATCAGTAATGGGTAGCGGAGAACCATGAAAGAACGCACAAAATGTTCTAATTTGCCCTCCTCCATCTAAGCTGGCAGCTTTTGTACTCTTGAAATGCCTACTATGGCTGAGAAGCAAGCACGAAAACATACCCGGCAGCTCTGCCTAGCATAGTGTATCATATCCACTTATGTAATGGAAATTACGGCGATGTGGAAGCAGTATTGAGCTGAAGGATGAAGTAACCAGGAGTGTTATTAAACCGATCAGTCTAATATGGATAATGGCCCCGAAAGCCCTTATTATAGAGGGTCCGGTGGTGAATAAACGTTTACTGAAATATAATTGTACAAGTTATAATCTTACCTGTATCCTTTCTACGCTGTGGACTTAAGATGATCTGATATTCATGCTTGAATGAAGTCACATTCATTATTCGGGTTTACTGTTAGACTGGTGCATAATTGAATGCGTTTTTTACAAATGCGTGACGGCTGACAACTGTCAGTCAGGTCCTGGATAGGCGTCATAGGAGTTTTATCCCCTGCGGCACCCCCCTGAATCCAACAATGTTGACGATTGTGAGGATGACCTTGTCGTTAGGGGCATTTGGCAGGCAGATCTGACTGTTACGTACAGATAGCCACGCTAAATAAGGCACTATATACGTTATGTCAACGCAAAAGGACTCATAGTTTGATGAACATATTGGTAGATGTTGTATCTATAATCGGGATCGATGTTATAAAAAGAAATTTTTATTAGCAGAGTTGTTATAAAATTGATAGCAATGGATCTGATACATATAATCCTTGATAGTCTAGTGGTTATGGTAAGACAATAATACTTGAAACGTAAAAAAATCATCACTAAAAATATCCAGATATCCGCTTGTCACGCGGATGGCCGGGGTTCGATTCCCCGTCGGGGAGAAATATCTTTTTGTATACACTCTTTTCTTTAGAAATTCTTCTTGACTTAGTTTGTTAAACTCTAACAGTTCAGGGGACCTTTGAACCTGCGAAATAGGCGCCATAGCCCCGAGAAAAATTATCTTATGTATGACACTGCCATCATTTCACGCGTCTATAACGCAGTCTCCACTTAGTCCAAGTGCACACGCGATTTCCCTACCTCGAGGAACATGCGACGCTAATGCAAGCACTTTCGACGCGCTACACTTTCGCGTCCTTACGCGACTCCTTTCAGTTTTTGGAATCTCTAAGTTGAAGGAAAGCTTGACCTTTCATTAACCATTGCATCCTCATGTCAGAATGTCGACTCTTGTAGATTCAATTATCCACTCGGATGCATTTGCGGGCACCCCGTCTTCGGCGCGCAGACAACAAGACCTACCATCATCTTCTCGACCCCAACCCATCCCTTCAGAAAGCAATGGCCATCCCTCCGAAGCCGATGTCTTTCCTGACGATGAGGTGGTTGGCAGCTTACCTGGTCGTGCTCGGAATCCACTCGATCGAAACGTTGCAAAAGTTATTGACGTAGCTGGGGAGAAGGTGGAGCAGGCGTTTGAGGATTTCCTGGAAGCCCACGTCGAAGAGCCTTCTTCATCTGGCTTGCCGCCATCGAGCGAATTGAAGACCGACAAATACTACATCAATCAAATTCATGGACTCCGGGAATTTCAGCTTTCAACACTATACGTCGATTATAGACATCTGTTGGCCTACAGAGAAGGCACAACACTCGCAGATGCTATTGCAAGTCAGTACTATCGATTCCTGCCTTTTTTAACCCGAGCTCTCCATGCCTTACTTGCGAAGTACGAGCCTGTCTATTTCAAAGACCACAGGCAGATGACCAGTACCTCTTCGCAAGCAAACTCTTCCCTCACTGGAAACGCATCGAGCGAAGCCAATACTCAAGGCGAGAAGACAATCAATCAACAGACAGACAAAATATTCACACTGGCTTTCTACAATCTACCCTTGGTCTCGCGGGTACGACAACTACGAACCGATCAAATCGGTAGACTTTTGTCTATCTCAGGGACAGTAACAAGAACATCCGAAGTACGTCCTGAATTGGCGCTAGGTACTTTCGTCTGTGAGGCTTGCAATGCCGTAGTTCCGAACATTGAGCAGACCTTCCGTTATACCGAGCCTACGATCTGTCCCAACGGCATTTGCGGCAATAAGCAGGCATGGCGGCTGGATATTAGGAACAGCACGTTCGTCGATTGGCAAAGATGTCGTATTCAAGAGAACAGCTCCGAGATCCCAACTGGTAGTATGCCGCGGACGATGGATGTCATCCTTCGAGGTGAGCAGGTTGAGAGGACCAAGCCGGGCGAGAAGTGTATCTTTACAGGCACGTTGATTGTTGTGCCCGATGTCTCGCAGATGGGCATACCTGGTGTCAAGCCGGAAGCTTCACGCGACAATCGGAACTTTCGTGGTGGTGACGTTGGAGGAGCAGGTGTGTCCGGACTTAAATCACTGGGTGTACGTGACTTGACATATCGCATGGCCTTCTTGGCCTGTTTCTCGTCTCCAGACACTTCGACCCCTGGCCAGGCGGCAAGTCAGCTGAATGGAGTCAGCAGTAACATTCTCAATTCCCTGCATCAAACAGATGCTTTCGACCTGTATGACAGTGCCGAGCGGGCGCAGGAAGCCTACCTCGAAACACTAACACAGGCCGAAGTCGATGACTTGAAGTATATGGTCCATACCGACAAGATCTACAGCCGCTTGGTACAGAGCCTCGCACCCATGGTATATGGCCACGAGATCGTAAAGAAAGGACTGCTGTTACAGCTCTTAGGCGGTGTGTCGAAGATGACCCCAGAGGGTATGGCGTTGAGGGGTGACATCAATATTTGCATCGTGGGAGACCCCTCAACCTCAAAGTCTCAATTTCTCAAATACATTGCCTCCTTTCTCCCACGAGCTGTCTACACTTCGGGCAAAGCGTCTAGTGCGGCGGGTCTTACTGCTGCTGTTGTAAAAGATGAAGAGACTGGGGAACACACCATTGAAGCTGGTGCACTCATGTTGAGTGATTCCGCTACTTGCTGCATTGACGAGTTCGACAAAATGGACATCGCAGATCAAGTAGCTATCCACGAGGCCATGGAGCAGCAGACCATCAGTATTGCAAAGGCTGGCATACACGCCACCCTAAACGCCAGAACGAGTATCCTAGCAGCAGCAAATCCGATAGGTGGCAGATACAACCGGAAGACCACGCTCAGGGCCAACATCAACATGTCAGCCCCGATTATGTCAAGATTTGATTTGTTTTTCGTCATCCTAGACGAGTGTAATGAGACCATTGACCGCCATCTTGCCACCCACATTGTCAACTTGCATGCATTGAAGGATGAATCAATTACGCCAGAATTTTCGACTGAGCAGTTGCAGCGGTACATTCGCTTTGCGAAGACGTTCAAGCCAGCTTTCACACCATCGGCAAAAGCTTTGCTGGTGGAGAAGTACAAAGAGCTTCGAGCAGATGACTCTGGTGGGGTTGGCAGAAATAGCTATCGTATCACCGTACGTCAGCTAGAAAGTCTGATTCGTCTGAGCGAAGCCATCGCCAAGGCCAACTGCGTCGAAGATATCACAGAGCCCATGGTCATTGAAGCCTTCAATCTTCTCCGAATGTCAATCATCAGTGTTGAAAAGGATGACATCGAGGTAGAGGACGAGGAAGAGACAACACCTGCACCAGGCAATGGGGATGGTGACAGTCCAATGGCAGATCACGATGACGCCGAGGGAGCAGCTGAAGGTACCCCAGCACCAAGACCTCAGAGAACAAAGATTACTTGGGAGAAATACAACAAGATGATGAATCTACTGGCGAAGAGAATCAATGAAGATGAGCTCACAAGAGGGGAAGGAGTTGAGAATGACGAGCTCGTGCAATGGTATCTGGAACAAGTGGAAGGCGATTTGCAGAATCAAGAAGATCTCGAGGCAGAGCATGAACTTGTCAAAAAAGTCCTCAAGAGGATGCTGAAGGTATGCATGATTATTCGAAGCTAATAGTCTAGTGAGCTAATCTTCTATGCCAGGACAATATCATCCAGCAAGTACGAGGCGAAGGACTGGTGGATGGTGATGAAGAACTTGCTGGGAGTTCAGCTGATGCGGAGAGAGTTGTTTACGTGCTTCATCCCAATTGCGCTATCGAGGAGATGTAAGAAGGTGCACTCGAGAAGGAGTGATTAGGTTGCGGCATTCTGCATTCGCGAATCGAGCATGGCTATGGCGTCCGGGAACACTGAATACAGGCGTTGTTATACGATAGTTACTGGAGACGCTGCACTGACCTAAATATAACGACAGCTCATATTTGGGTTTCAGCGTATTGATTTTGCTGTTGCTACTTCCGCGTTCTACATCTCCACCAATCATTCCCCAACCACTTATATGATTGATTACGTCCGAAGTCCACCATCAGAATGCTGGCACTTGCCTTGAAAGCAGACCTAGAAGGGTATGGATCGTATCCCAGGTGCATGGCAAGCTAATATTGACCCATCAAAGGGTGACAGATCTTCGGCCTGTCGATACCCCGGACAGCCCCTACTTCTACTCCTTCAAGGTCCAATGCACATCGTGCCGTGAAACTCATCCGAACTGGGTCAGCATCAGCCGCTTTGTAAGTGCTCCAGCCAGGTCGTCTCAAGTACCATACTAGAATAGTCATTTCGTACCACATTTCGTTCGCACCTTAATTGAGGATTACTACGTTGCTATGGACGGAGCGAGAGACTGGCAGTTATGTCACATCAATCCCATACAAGACCTTCAACTTCGTTGTTCCTAATTGTTCCGGTAGGAATCAAACGAACTCTCTGGCAGCAGAGGAGAAGCAAACTTTGTGTGGAGATGCAAGAACTGCAAGGTACCAGCTTTCGGATCCAGCCCCTTCTGTTGGACGGGGCGGCCATTCTAACATGCCTGCTCTACGCAGAGAGAGTCCAGTGCCACCATCAAAGCTGCTCCAGCTCCCTACACCCACAGCTCCCCGCCAAAGACACAGAATGTGATCGAGTTCGATTGTAGGGGCTGCGAATTTGTAGAATTCAAGCCAGAAGTAAGTCACAAGGTGGAGCATGACTTCACCCCCAGAAGGCAATGGATGCTCCTTGAGCATGAACTGACCTCTCTGCAGGGAGAATGGGAAGCCAAAGGGCTGGAGTCTCCCACTACCTTCGGTGGTATCGATCTACAGGAAGGAGAGTGGTTTGACTATGATGAGAAAGTGAGTGCCGAGGTCAGCATAAAGGATCTGAAATGGGAGATCAAAAGAGCGTGAGAGACTTGGTGGAGCCTTCAAGGCCGCGTATTGGCACGATAGTGATGCAACCTTGCAGCATATCTCATGAGGGTGGTGAATAGATGCCGAAGTGACCATTCAAGGTGCGTTGTGACATGCATTATTACTGCTCCGAGTCGTCTGTAATGCTCCACCGTTCATTTCCAAAAATGAGATTGACAGGGCTGAGCCTTGGCGGGTGTATTTTGGAAACTTGAAGTTGTGAGACGACCAGCGTCCGCCCAGACGGAGTAAATTCAAATCACAATAATCATCTTCCACATTCTCTACATCATTTGAGCACACTCCTTTGGAAATCTCTAACTTCTTGGTTTCTCGAACCCTCGCCAACCTGGGACGTTCTCTATGCGATAGCCCAGCATGAGTGTATGCTCTTCACTGCTCTTCCAAGCGCAAAGCACTAACTCTGCCGCAGTTCGTTCCTGTGAACCCGCGACCTATGCTGCAATCTCTGTAGGTTGTCCTTGTCGATTCAATCCTGCGCTACAGACTTACCTATCTCTCCTCGACATCGTCATCCAGGACCTGATGGAGCTATGCACAATCTACACACGGTGACCCTGCTAATACGGTCCCCTTGTCTCTAGGATCAACGAGGAAGTCATAATTCGTCTGAAATGGGGGCAAACAGAGTACAAGGGTCGATTGATCAGCGTCGACTCGTACATGAATGTGCAGCTAAATGAGACGGAAGAGTTCATCAATGGGAAGAGCACGGGCACATTAGGACAGGTTTTGATAAGGTATGTCGGGAGCTTGTCCGGTACGGCCTTTGCGCAATCCATTGGACCTAGCTGACCCGTGGCTTCCAGATGCAACAATGTACTGTGGATATCAGCTGCCAAGGGAGTGGAGATGAACAACGACGTCAAGATGGAGGAATGAAGTTACGGATCTACCAGCTACAGCCGAGTGGAAAATCGGATGAGAAAGAAGTTGGACATTCGTTCAAAGCAGAGGCCTTCCGATTGCGGCAGAAGCTAGGGCACAAGACATGATCCAGGGTCTACAGATACCAAGATGCTTTCGAAGCAGCATCAGCTTAGTCGAGCAATGTTGGCGATATCTGATGGCCTGCATATGACCACCAAAGATGTCGCGCCATGCGGAAAATCAAAAGATATAAGCAGGAGCACCAGCGGAATAGTGAACTGAGTTGGTCCAAAGGCATTCGGCTGCTTCACGATTTTGTCCCTTTCGAACGGGCGTTTGTGAAAGGCGAGCGGCGTCAATCATCCTTGGCGAGCTGTCTTGGGTAGACCAAGCAATTGTCTTGTTCCTCTTTCGACAAATTCGCCAAATACCCACCGCAATATGAATACACTGAGGTGTCCCGAGATCTTTAGAGCAAATACCGCCCAGCTTACTCATTCTACATACCAGTATCCCGTCCCTCTATTTTCTCTCTTTGTCAAATCTCCAATTCCCCCAAATAGCTGGCACTAGTGTCCCGACTATGCGATGCTGCATGTGGACATTTTGAGTGAGTCAAATTTTCGAGATTACGAGTCTCTGCTGATAGCACACCACTCCCAATATGACGTGGGCACGGTAGGAAGACGTACGGGAAATTTTCAGACGCAAATCGTGGGTAAAGATCGAGGTCTTCATGATGAAGACATGAACACCTATTCCAAGTATCGAGGAGGACTTTGTATCTTACCAATTCGTACCTGCTTCTCCTACGGATTATTCCTGCCGCCTCTTAGTCGTCCGACACAGGTTTGCGAGCAACCCAAAGTCATGGCTTCGATGGCGCATTTAGTCAAGATAGACAAAGTAACATGACAAACTGACTCACGCAACACACATCATGTGCAACACTTTCTCTGGAGAAGGCCAAGAAGTCTTTAGGCTTACTACTACTACTAGTACAGTACGTAGTACTAATAGGGGGCCAGAAGTATTCATAGCTCAGGCCTAGTAGCAGCTAATCCTAATACAGCGCCGCATTGAATGTCTAGAAGCTTCTTGAACGATGTTCCATAATTATTGGCCACAACAGTACCATTTAACTCCTTAAGGCTTAACGGATTCGTTCGTATAACGTAGTCCGTTTCCTGACAGAGATACTAGCACCGAGCTATGACGGCAGGGGGCAGAAGTATCCATAGCTCGGCGCTAGAATTTATCCCTCAGAATGCTTCAAAAGTAGTTGACCCCCTGGACAATGTGACGCTGCTAGGGGTTTCTTAGCTTGAACATAGGCTGACCCGCCAACTAATACATAGTAGTGTAAGGGCCATGATCTAATGATGCTTAAATTAGTTATCAATTATCCTTATCTCATAAGTACTTCAAATGCTACTTATAAGGTGTAAGTCTACCTTATACACCTTACGTCCCTAATCCTAACCCCTAAGTATCAGATGATCTAAGAGACTAACTGCTAAAAGCTAATACAAAGGTAGTTAGCTGCCTGGCTACGTAGACTTTAGCGGCAGTTAACTACTTTTGAAGCAAGACTCTGTACATGGCCGCTAAGCCTGTAAAAATGTAGCTGTACTGTATCAAATGAATTGTGTGGCTGTTGATAACAGAAGCTTCGAGAAAGTGTTGTGACGACGTATCTGATGCTAGCAGCTCTTAGCCGTGCTGGGGATACTTATGCCTCTTCCCGTAGTAGTAATGGGTGTGCGGCGTAAGTCTGACAGTCACGTTATCTCGCGTGACGCATCCGTCCTGGCACCAATCTTAAACCCGAACGAACTCCGCTGCCTTTACTACGGTACTGGGCATAAGTAGTTGTAGCACAGCGCTAGTAGCAGCTAGTTTGGATACAGCGCCACTTCATACCTAGAAGCTTCTTTGGCCATTGTTCATATCAATTGGCCACACCAGTACCGCTAACTGTTCAAGGCTTAGATGTCTGGTTCACAGCCTGTTTTTGTGCAAATATACTAGCGCTGTGCTACGAATACTTATGCCCAGTACCGTAGTAAGCATGGCTGCGTGACCCATTTTAGGTTGTCCTCTGGTGGGAAAGATACGAGTTTGGAAAGGATTAAATGCCGATCACCAGCGAAAAACCTTCAGTTCATTATCACCGTGGTAGTTCTTTTCTTCGCGGGCACATATCACTCTAAGCGAGGAATAGCTAATTGCTAGAAGAACTTTGTCATGCTTATCTGTGTTTCAGAGCTCTTCGCTTCGTCTCAACCTTCCGAATGTCACTCAATTGAAGTCATTCCTCGTCGGAAAGTGGCCACCTCGGGAAAATCCTGAAACTTTCTATCGGATACCCTAGCACAGCCAACGCAGTGGCTGATGCCGTCGATCTGAGCACCAATCCAGGTCACACTGGCCCATCGACCCTGGCCAGAACCCTACGTCGCAAAAGAGGAGCCTTGCAAGGGGCCGATCAGAATTCTTTTTGGGGGGACGTGTGCTAAACCAGGATCAGGCTGCCATTGCGGGTGGCACACCCACCAACTACGGCGCTGCAGCAATGGCACGCGGGCCATTTACGTAGTGCAGATTTTCGGCTGGCAACGGTTTGCGACTCCGCATTTACAGTTCCGGGGTCATCTGTCGTTCCAGACTGGAACCCAGAGAGGCAAACTCATGTACCCTTGGTAACCATGCCCGGCACATCAAGGTAGGAGGTTTTCCTAATAATCCGCATTGAATGTCATTGCTTGATATTTCCCGCATTCCTTCTCACATCCTGATCACTCACTGTGCCACACTCGTTTCTACCTACATTCTTTGAATTTCTGATCCGAACCTCTGATCCGATCTCCGTCTGTCTTTGTCGTGCCGTTCCCCACCACTATGGCTTCCTCAAGATTCGTCGAGGTCCTCGATCCGGAGTCTCAAGCCCCATCTTCACCCCTCGATGTCAGACTTGAAGACATTATTGCACAGTCGGATCTATCTAGCAGAGCACGATCCACGTCCGGTTCCAGCCTCGGAAGTAGTTCAAGCGAAAACCTGAATAAGGATGAGCAGAAGTCTGCGTCGTCGAAAAGAAGATCACGAATATTCAGTTTCACAAATCGATAACCGAAACACTCCACTTTGTCAAGATGGGTGTTGCTTCACCCAATGAACATCTCATCAGCCTAGTGGCAATACATACATTCGATCCTCTCCGTCTCCGATAACATACCACATGCCAAAAAGACCCTCTCACCCACTACGAGATATATCACACCCTTGGACACAAACTACGTCGGCGTTGTTTTGGGTGCAGATATTTCGCTTGGGAAAAAAAGCATCCTGCCATTTCTTCACTGATCCTTTCGAAAGAGGAGACGTATTTTTCATACATCGCATCTGGACCAGGTCAGGCGTTGCCGGTCGTACAGACATCAAAGGGTCAATTTTGCATCCCAGACGCATTCTTCTCAATGGGATATTGGGAACGGGCCGGGGCGGGGATGGCGCCTCGGAACTCGCAAGAGTGTTGGGGCGGAAGCAGTCGGGGTTGCCCAAAATAGAGGAGAGACACCCCTTGATCACTCCTTGTACATGCACCAGGCCCAGGCCTTATTGCATTTCATGGCCGAATAGGTTTCCAGGAAGATGGAAACCGGTCATCTGTTCTGCTAAAAAGTTGTATTTAATTTAGCCATTATATGGGCAGGTATCATATGTACAGCATACAGTTCAGTAAGTATAGCATGCTTGCTCTATTGTTCTCAGGCGTTTCCCGCCTTTGTCTCATTTCCCTCGACGGTCGATCCCGTAAGACTGCACGCCCTCTCTCCCTTGCAATGGTTCTCCCTTTCAATTTGAGTCTCGTTTCATCCCTTCCAGCATCACAGCTTGCCCACCCAAAAAATTGCTGAGAGGAGTGGGATTCGAACCCTATAGAAACGAAAATTAATATATTCTCTCAAATTGGGTCTATGTAGAAGAGTGGCTCAATCTCACCACGAGGTTTCCCACTGCGGGGATTCAGGTAAATAAGACCTAAACACAGCGCCTTAACCGCTCGGCCATCCTCCCGAATGTCGTTTTCGGCGTTGAATATGATATGAATTTTCTTGGTCCAAGTTTGGTGGTTCTACATGATGTACCTCCTCTAATGTAACAGGCCCGAGTCCTTTGCTCTCCTGATACCTTCCAGACAGCAGGAGTAAACGGGGTGGGGTCTGCAATTCTCACTAAGATTTAGGAAAAACAACACCACGCTACCGTCCTCTACTTTGCGGAGCCGCGTTGTCTAAATCTGCATGCGGATGCGAGAATGACAGAGACGGAGTTCGAGACCCGAAGATCGGAACTGGTCGGTGTGATTGGCGATGTATGGAATAATCTCCCTCCCTTCCTTCTCCTTGCTGGTCTTGCTGCCCCGTCGCTGCTCTAGATGTCTGCGCGAGACACGCTGGCCTTAACCCCCACTACTTATGATCTCATCGCCTTCAAAGAGGACCAGAGTGATATGAGATGAGTGAAGTAATGGAGTGGGCTGACCAATATTTCAACGCGTACAGTCCCTAGAAAAGGTCCTCCAACAACTCAACACCTTGAACCGCAATCTCGAGGGCATCATAGCCGTACGTACTCAGCCGGAGCCCAACAGCGCTCTCTCCCCTTTCCCCCCTCAGCTCTCAAGCCTAGCGTATTGCTCTCCTATAGCTGAATCTCAACCCAACAAACTTTGACAGATTATCTTATCTAGATCGGAAACGAATTCTCCGCAGTCGAGGCCCTGTGGTCGCAGTTCGAGGGCGTGATGGACTCAGCCGATGATGGTAACGTGGAGAGGAGGAGGAGGAGTGGTGGTGGTGGTGATGGTGGTGTTGCGAAAGAGGACGAAGCTGGGGTAGGAGAGGTGGGAAGACAGGGAAATCAGAACCTGGACTCCGAACCGGATCGCGAACATGTGGAGGTAGAGACGCGGAATGGGGATGCGACATAGGCAGTACAACGGGAGAGAGGAGAGGGTATAAGCAGCGTGTCAGGTGCTTGTCACGAAACCAGCTCAAGTGGTTGACCCTCGAGCTCTCTTATCAATTTGAGCACGAGCGGCAGGTAACTCAGCAATGGGTGGCCATTTCGAGCAAATGCTTCATGGATGTTGAGGTGGGGCATGGATTCAGGGTTCGCATCGATATCGACATGAATAACATTACGCCCAGGGACGGCTACTATTTGGTACGTCTTGCCGGAACAGGGTTTCCATAGGGCAGAGAGAACTTTTGCAGTGCTGAAATGGTCTGTGGACAGCTCTTGTTCGACAGCGCCAATCCGTCAAGTATCGGGAGGAACCTCTACTGTGGCTCTACAGGCAGTACAATAAATACTGACATTACCGCTCAGCGCCAACTGTGCACGGCCGCTGCAGGCTGGCCTCTTTCAATTGAAAGTGGTGGACCGAAAATATGATGCAGAAAAGAAGAAGAGAGAAGCAGAGGCCACACCAGACACACATACTTACACATCGTTCCCTCCGCTAATCAAGGCACGTCAACAGTCATTCCTCCCTTCTGTCGTCACAAAATCCTACACGTCCTCTTCTTAGCCTTCTTCCCGCCCTTCAGACTCCCACCGCCTCCAGTACCACCACTTATCGTTTTACTATCTTCATATGAGCTCTCTTCCGCCTCAATCACAATATTCACCGCCAGCTCAAAGACCTGGTCTACACCTTGCATCTCCTTGCTGCTGCACTCGACGTATGTGGCTCCCATACGATTTGCGACGGCTTGGCCTTGTTCGGGTGTGACAGGCGTAAGACCCTGGGTTTTGAGAAGGTCGATGCATGTTCTCTTGGTTCGGAGGTCGGATTTCAGGCCGACGAGGATGAGGGGTGTGGTAGGGCAGAAGTGGAGGACTTCGGGATACCACTAAAGATCCATCATTAGTATGGAATGCTATGTATCGCTTTTTCTGTCAGTGCTCTTACCTTGTCCATGACGTTCTCCAGCGAGTTAGGGCAGTCGATTGCAAAGCAGACGAACAGGAGGTCAGTTTCCGGATACGAAAGAGGTCGCAGCCGATCATATTCTTCTTGTCCTGCTGTATCCCATAGCGCCAGCTCCACGCTCTTACCCGTGGGGTTATGTGTGGTCTGTGTGATGTAATTTTCGAAAACAGTGGGCACGTATTTCTAGCACCAGGCATTATCAGCTTTCTTGTTCACTTTCATATGCCGGCGCATTGTCTACCATACCTCTGGAAAATATCCTTGCGAAAAGCTGATGAGCAAACAAGTCTTGCCACATCCTCCGTCTCCCACAACCACGAGTTTCTTGGAGTATGACGGTGGTTGCGTGATGTTGGTTGCTTCTGACAATCGCCCGGCCGAGGAATAGCTCATGTTTGTGCTGACGGTAGCATTGCTGGTTCGTGTGCTCTGGGTGCGAACTGGCTTCCTTCGTGGAGAGATGGAGTTGGATCTGGGTGTTTTCTCACTCAGTATGGACTGGTGTCTGGAGAGGTTGCCGAACTGCTGCTCCCGCCCGTAGGTCCTTATTGACATCTTGGCTTGTGGGCCGGAGTAAAGCAAGAAGATTGTGAGCAGACAAGAATGTTATGATGGACTTGACAAAGAAAACATATGTTGTCTGTGATGCCAAAAGTACAATGCGTGGGGCAGTGATTATACACAATGTACGAGATGATCCTGTTAGTTGCATCGGTACCTGCAGGTCATTGTTTGTTTTGATGGTTACCAAGCGCTGCCCTGCCAAGACATAATCCCTGATGTGGCTTGCACGATCAGACGCATGGCTGCAGGGTCTCCCTTGGCATAACTATAGTGTACTACGTACTACTAGTACGTAGAAATAGCTGGAAGACCGCATTTACATCGCTGGTGATGATTACAGGAGCTACTTCCAAATGTAGCACAAGTTTAGCCATGCGAAGAGCTGCAAACGAGGAGTGGCGAATGTAGCTTGCATACTGGGTAGCAAAGACTTGACTCCCTACGTAGTAGAAGATTCATTGCTTGCTGGGGACGTTAGTTTGGCGCCAGGAGCACAATGGAGGGGTGCGGCTAACGGGTATATGAAGCTCAACAGGTGAAGCAGAATGATGTATGGTACGCCCGGTTCCTGATAAGAACACCCATCCTCAAGTAATCTCTTTTCATGTGCATGGGTATGGTTCTCATGTCTGGTTGATATTCTCGCTATGCATGATCCTGGTTGACTAGGTTGTGCAGCCAAGGCACAGCACCTCCGGTCGTCCCGGGCGCAGATTTCCCCTGGCTCGCACAACATCATACCACTGCCATGTTCTTGAGCAACTGGCGCGTGAATGCCGCGCAAAATGATCCTTGTTACCGAACCGCAGGATGAGATACGCGATCACCTTATCAGTGTGTTCTTTGCAGTACCCAGATCACATTCCAGAGAATGAACACGGAGAAAGAGCTGTTGGATGCTGGCCTCAAGAGCTTAAATCACTGTGAGTTGGATTCACGAGTCGCCGATTGGGATCAGTAGACTGATATTCATGGTGTTCAGATAAGTCCAAGCTCCCAAAGTGGCGCTACCGCCCTCGACAGAGTCTGCTCCCTCTTGTGCGATGGGAGACGCCATTCCTCGCGTGGCTTCAAGAGAAGTTGAGGTCTCCCGCACTCGACACATACTTTGCAATCACAGCCAACCTTGGGACGCACACCTTTTTCATGATAGTATTGCCTATACTCTTCTGGTGTGGGCATTCAGACCTAGGGAGAGGGTTAGTCCGGTCCAATGCTGCGCCACATGCAATCTGACAGAGAGTCTAGCATGGTCCATATTCTTGCCTCGGGCGTCTTCTTCAGTGGTTTCATCAAAGACCTCTGGTGCCTTCCTCGGCCTTTATCGCCTCCGTTGCAACGGATTACCATGTCAGGTTCTGCTGCTCTTGAATATGGCTTTCCTTCCACCCATTCGACCAACGCAGTTTCGGTCGCTGTCTATGCGCTCTACCTTCTCAACACCAACTCATCTCTATCACCAAAGATCAATATTTTGCTGCAGGCCATCTCCTACTTCTACGCTTCTTCTATCGTTCTTGGCCGGCTTTACTGTGGGATGCACGGATTTTTCGATGTTATCATAGGCAGTATGTTGGGTGCTGCCATTTCTTTCGTGCAATGCACATATGGTGACGTGATTGATGATTTCATACATACCGCGTTACGAAAAGACATGTTTATTGTGGTTCTCACTATTCTTGTACTTGTCCGAATACATCCTGAACCTGCAGATGATTGTCCATGCTTTGACGATAGCGTTGCGTTCGCTGGGGTGGTTATCGGTGTCGAATACGGAAGTTGGCATTTCTCCAACAGCAATTATGCGTGGTCACAACCGATTCCAGGCACGGTTCCGTTTGATTTTGAGTCAATGGGCTGGATGGTGATCATGACCCGCATCATTCTCGGAGTGATGACCATATTCTTATGGAGAGAGGTTATGAAGCCATGCATGTTACGAATTCTGCCTCCGGCCTTTCGGGTCATTGAGAAGCTAGGATTGAGTCTGCCACGCAAGTTTTTCAAGCAAGCTTCCGAGTATACACGGATTCCCAAGCTTCGCAAAGACGATAATGTCATACCTGCTATCTCTGAGATCCCCGCATTCTTGACGTCTATGCGACATCCTCGCAGGCGGTCAGTATCTATTGGGCCGCAATCCCAAGCAGACGCCTATGAGACTTTGGCTTATCGTGAGAAGCGCCGCCGAGACAGTGTTTCCGCAAGTTATGCAACCGATCCGACCGGCGATCCTGAAGTTACCAATAACGAGCGAGCAAACAGTCATTCCAAGCCCGAGGGTATCGCCAATGGTTCAATCTCGAACCAAGCATTGAAAATGACAAGATTGAAAACTTATGAGAGCATGATGGGAACGGGCTTCAATACAAGCACGCAAGATGAAGCTGCTGAGTCTCCTCTTCACAGTCCAGCAAATATGAAGGTAGAAGTGCAAACGCAAGAGCAAGGTGAAAAGGACATGTTCTCGCGACTCGAGAAGCCTCGAGTACGATACGATGCTGAAGTTGTGACGAAGTTGATCGTATATTCTGGTATGTAGCAAAAATTTGCATCAACATAGCAACTACGTAGCTGACAAAAACACGTCTTTAGGCATTGCGTGGCTTGCGGTTGAAGGCAATCCCATCCTTTTTGACACCCTCGGCCTTGGTGTGGGAACATAGATTGGCGGGAGGTGACTGTATCTATAGACAGCTTAACGTGGTAATAAAATAATACAAGCGCCTTCTAGGGCGATTTTGACTCGATCTCTGATCTTTCAATTATCGTTGGTCGGGTGATTAGCCTTAAAAGACTGGAAAGAATCGTCCTTTGTACCCCACTCGTTGTATCGTGGATCACCGGGTGTCAGCCTTGGGAGCCTTAGCATCACAGATTCGGATCAGAGATCAGCATCCCAGACCAGATATCCATACGAACACCAAGAGATCCAAGGCCACTACCAGATTTTGAGTACTGGGTAAGGAAGAAGACTTAACTAGTCTCAACGTAGGAGGGAGTAAATGGCTGGGTGGAGATAGTGACACAATCATACAAGAACTTCAGTCGGGGCGGTCATTTGTAGGGCTGCATCGTTTCTGGAATGTGTTCAAGGAGCGGAAGCGGTTGCATACCCGAGGTGCCAGATGCAAACGCCACTACCCCGTAGTTAAGGGGAAGAAGCGAAAGAGTTTTGTCGATTAGCGCCATTTCGGATCAACAAGCGAGACTCTTAGCGTCCCCCATGTGCCAGATCGGCCAAGACCAGGATTCTGGGATTCTGCCACCGCGCTAGGAAGTTCTGACCGCATCGAAGCTCTTGCGCTTCCCAGCCCACCTTCACCTTTTGATTTGTTTTGCTCCTTCTTCTCCAACCATCACCACAACACTTCCCAGCAATGCGAATTCTTGGCAACCGCTTCGCTGCAACATCCAAGCTCTTGCTATACGTTTTCATTGCTTCTCTTGCTGGTACCAAGCTCTTCTCTCAACTCAATTCCGCGTCGCAGTTTCCCAAGCTCAAGCTTCGGCTGCTGCTCTTACTTCGGTAATAACAACAACAACAACTTCAACTTCAATACAAACATCCAATCAACCTAAGTAGCTCCGGTATAACCCTTTGCTGCTTCCACAATACATCCAAGCTCTTGCAACAGCTTCCCATTGCTTCCCGGGTCGGCGCAAAGCTCCTTCCTCATCTCAATTCTGTTCTGCTGTATCCTGGCTCTGGCTTCGACAGTAACAACGACAACAAACACCATTCAAATACCTCAGTAGCTCTGGCGTAGCCCTTTGCTGCTTCCTTTACATCACATCTCCAAGATGGCAGATGTCACTATGATGGACTGGCAGGCGACGCCGCCAGCCGCTGAAATCAATGCTACATACAATCCAGGTAGGTCTACCTTTCCCTCCCCGTCTAAGACCACTACTGATGCCTCATCTGCATAGCCATGCTTGAGCGAAGACGCCCACGCGATGAATTCGAGATACCAAACATGCCAGGAGGCTGGGTCGATTACTACACTGAAAGACAATTCAATGTTAAGGATGTTGTTCACTTCCAACACCTTACAGGACCTTCTATCACCACATGCGCCATACAAGCTGTTGGTCGCGCAAAGCGTCGTTGCATCGAGGCCGCTGCCTCCGTTCTTCGAGCTCCTAGCTATCTATTCACATCGGCACAAAATAACTTCACCTCTACCGTGCAGGCTACACACGATCTTGCGCATCAAGCAACCTATCAGATTGCGCGTCGAGTTCGTCGAACTCAGGCAGTAAGACGCCGCAGACCCGTACCAGCTCGACAATCGCCTCGACAATCACCTCAACAGGTTGCTCAGCCATCAGTTCAACGATCTCCTGATCAATTGCCTCAACAAGCAGTTGGGCGAGCACTTCAACATGTTTCTCAACAATCAACTCCCCAAGCACCTATTGCTGTCAGCGGACCACGCGATATGTCAACCTCATTACCTGCTCCGATTTCCTGGCTTAGTTCAACTCACGAATGGGACTACCTCCACCGCTTCGAACCACCAAAACCGGTAAACCCACCTCATACGTTCAACTCACCTCTTCCTGTCGCTGCACATCAGCCTATGCCAGAGCTAGAAGAAGTGCTCTCGTCCTTGGGTACAGCATCAACCCCCAGCCAGGAACCCGAACTTCCTCCTGTTCCTCAACCCAACGTGATACCTTATCCTTCACACATGGAAGGCAATGACTCTGATCTTTCCTCTAACGTCCCCTACACTTTGCAAGATTTGGATGAATCTGTCTCGTCCTCGAGTGAAGCACCAAGCACACCTACTGGACCTAACCTTCCTACTACCCCACTACGCAACATAAAACTTTACCCTTCCCACATGGAAGGCAAAGATTCAGATTTCTCCTCTACTGTTCCCGACACTCTCCGCAATATGGTCGAGCCCTCGTCTTTCCCTCCTGGCTCACCAAAGTATACAGACGTCTCATTGTATCAGCAGACGAAGCCGCAAGACTTTAGACAGTCCTCGTCTCTTTTGCGTAACGCTTTGGAGCGTGGCTCACCTATTCCTGTGCATGTTCGCGGCACAGATGTTCAAACCGCCCTTGATGAGACAGAGTTCTCATCCTTCGTTCCTTTCTCACCAGACTTTACGGACGTCTCTTCCCAGGCCCCCACCGCGCAAGACGAGACAGAGTTTTCGTCTTTTGTCCCTTTCTCACTAGAGAGTACTGATGATGCTCCTGCATCACCTTCGGACGCTCCCCAGGACAATTCCGAAGACAATCAACTTGCCGAATCTTATCATGATGGTTTCTCCTCCTTCATTCCCGTCTTCACAGAAAGTCTGGAAGGCGTTGTGCACGGCCCCACCTATTTTCCAGACGCTTTCCGGGGCGTTAACGCTGTCGATGCCCATCGTATCGCCGCAGAGATATCTTCCGATCTTCGTGTCAACGCTCATCGTACTACCGAAGAAATCTCCTCAAATACTCCTATCCACACGCACCTTGCCACCCAAGATACCTCTAAGTTTCCTATCGACTCTGATGATGTCGAAAATATCTCCTCTGGCCTTCCTCCCGGACCTTATGGTGCTGTCGAAAACGTTTCTCTTGACCCTTCTCTCGACGCTCGTCTTGCTGCAGCAAAAATTTCATCTAACCTTGTTGTCGAGTCTGATGATGCTGTCGCAGATAGTCCCTCTGAGCATCCTGTCGTCTCTGAGGATGATGTCCACGATTTCTCTTCTTATGTTGTAGTAGATTTCCCCTCGGAAAAGATACCGCCACAGTGGTACGAAGAGGCAGCTCCATCTCCGTTCAGCAAATACAGAGGTGTTGTCTCCCGCCGCATGACTCGGCAGGCTGTTAAAGACGAAGCAGAAGCTCAAAAACGCAAAGAGGAAGAGAGACAACGCAATCTGGAAAAGGCGAAAATATCTAGTCTTTCTGAAGAATGGGAGGACAAAGTTCGCAAAGCTGTCAGAGCTGGATTTGCACCAGACTACACCGCCGCTGACTTTGCTCGTGTTGTCCCTCCCCAACAAGGTCGTTTCACGGACAGTTGGCTCAATGATGAGTCTGTCAACGGCTACCTGAAACTTGCTACCAAATTTCATAACACTAAGCATCCGTCCGCTATTCCGAAAAGCCATGCTTTTCCTTCATTCATGCTCAAACAAGTTGCCGAAAAAGGCTATCGAGGTGTCGAACGCTGGGCCAGACGAGCCAAGATCGGCGGTGCCGACTTACTTCAAACACATACTATCTTCATTCCTGTCAACAATGGAAGCCACTGGACACTGATGGTGGTCTATCCTGGTGCAAGAACTGCACATTACTATGATTCCATGGATCGAACCCGCAGCAACAATGGGCGACAATGGTTCGACCTGCTGAAGATATGGCTCCGAGGAGAGCTTGGAACTCACTACAACGAGCGCGAGTGGTCCTTTTTCGACAAGCAATCGCCACAGCAGAACAATTCATCGGACTGTGGTGTTTTCGCCATTACTACAGCAAAAATGCTCATTTTGGGAGCAGACGTCCTGGGCTACGGCCCGAATGATATTCCGCTGCAGCGAAAGCGGATAGTCGCCGAATTGGTCAACGGCGACTTCCTCTAACTGGAAGGAGGCCCAGTGGGGCAGGGTTCTTGGGGGGGTTTGCAGTCAATTGGATGATGGCATGGTGGGCGCTGGCGTTGGTTCTCTGCTTTTTGGTCTTGCTGGTCGTTCGTTGCTTTTGTTTCTGTTTCTGTTTGGGTACCGGCGTTGGGACTTCGGGATGGCGGCCTTGGGGCCATGATGATGACTTGTCTGTGTGTGCGTGTCTGTCGTTTTTGGGCGTGTGAGTGTACAGCGGCCTTCGGGCTATGCTTCTGTCTGTGTCTTTCGTTGTTTGTGTATAGCTGTCGAACCCTCTCAACTCTCGCCTTTCCCTCATAGTTCTCTGGGATCGTGGCGGCCTTCGGGCTCGCCTGCCTGGAGGCAGTGGGGATGTGGCGGAGTTGGGAGGAGGAGACCACCAAAAAGCGTCGGTGTTGGCG